>NW_024541354.1:0-134090 GCF_016758755.1 Suillus discolor
TGCCGCCAAAGATAGTGGCTATAAGCAATCCAGCGAGCCGAAGAACCATGTTATCCGAACCTTCAAGTTTGATGCTGCCATCAAATGTTGGAACTCGGAGCTTTCGAGATGTGGGAATCTCAGCCCAGCCTATCAGCTCTATTACTGGGCGGAAGATTCGACGCAAGATCCGAAGCCGAGTGAATTCGTCTCTGTCGCTGACACTAAGGCGGACATAATCAGCAACGATATCATTGCTAAGGCGCATACGTACTCAATGTGATCCTCTGGCCTTGACTCGGTCGACTTCCAGTACACTGGATGTGGACATTGCACGTTGAGAGGCTTGTCCCACCACACAGCATAAGTCAGGAAATTGAGAACTGCAAAAGCGAGTGTCCCAACTTCGAGCTGCGTGGTTTCGAGGTGATAGATGGCGCGGGTGATGAGCTGCATGACAAACCAGGCCACCTGAAACACGACCAATCCTTTCGATATCGCATTACCTTTGCTCTTGTCTTGGATCTTTTTCGTTAGGGTAGGGACGTCGATACACCCCTTCGTGTATTAATTTGAGGATGTAATCAGGGCGTAGGGTAAGGCAGGGTTTCCCATCCACATAAAGCATGAAACCACCCATCAGCACAAAGAAGCTGTGTGTTTGAGTCCATGTATAATCTAAGAACGCACATGAGTCAACGTTTAGGTGAACACGAATCGGGCTTACCTTCAGATTGCTTCGAGAAGTAAGCATCAACGGACCTTTTGACCCACCTTGCAAGAGCACCAGGGAAATGTACTAGCGCGCTTTAGCAAGCACTGCAATGAGATGAAGGGAGCGAAGTTTACATTGATCAGGTGCTTGAACAGAGTCTTTTTCTAAGGATGCGTATAGTGAGTTGTGAGATACAGAGTTTCCAAAAGCACGACTTACCTTCAGACTCCAGACGAATGTTTGTATACCCCGATTTCTCGAACTGTCTTGTAACTCGGCGAGCGCTGAACCATTGGCGCATAGCCCATGTGACGATCAGTTCAGGAGCGATTAGTGCCATAATCATGATGCCATGCCGCCGCAGGAGGACACGAAGGGGGCTGTCCTCAGGACTCGGGATATTGGGGTGAATAGCACTATATATGCACGCAAATAGAGTGAAAACGGAGCTAGAGATGATGGTCCACATGGTTCTGGTCGTGAATGACGGTGCTTCCAAGAAACTGTCGCTGGCAGTAGTGTTTGTTGTATCTGTTATAGGTGCAGTATGCACCACCCCAACGAGGCAGAGGAAGACGCAGAAAAGAACTGCGCACGACATTTTTGGGGTGTATCGGAGCCGCATGCATCTTGTTCAACTTGAAGCTATTTGAAATTTGAGGGTAGATAGACTTTACGATTGCTTTACGAATTTCACGAGAACAAGATACGTCAAGTCCCCTCGGATCTTCGGCTACCGTGTGACATGTCCCCAGGCTGCCCACCCAGCCCTGATGATCTCACCTTCAACTTGAACTTCGATATTGCAAATGGCAAGCACCCCGTCACCCTAACGTTACAACCCTCGAATAACTGACACGTTCATCGTGTTTGCTGACCTGTTATACACTGGCAAGAATTACTTGATCGATTGCTATGTCACCTCTACCACGGATGGCAAACTGCCCCTTCTTTTCAAAACTCGGCAGTCCGCCAACTATCCACAAGGTCTGAATGAATGTGAGATCGGGCCGAAACACTGCAAGGGAAGGTCGCAGGAAACCTGGAGCAACAAAACTGTTAGTAACAAGGGGACAGAATGACACGAAGAAAGTCAAGTACCGGACCAATCCTGGGATGAACTCGGGAGTAAAGCTGATCTCTTTGCCCTGGTCATCTTTGGCAGGAGAAATATCCAACGTGGCTAACATGGTCGCAATGGCAGCCCACGCGGAGGAATCAGCGTTATACCGCCCTAATCAAAGTCCATCTGTCGGTGGATCTTTTATGGGATTAGGACAAGTTAACGAACCTGGACATGCACGCCGGCCAAGGCCGAAGATGTATTGTGCAGGGTCATCACTTGTCAACGCGCCATCGCTATCAATGAACCTCTCTGGTATAAAATTAGATGCGTCGGGGTACCGCTTTTCATCCCGTGTAATACCCCTACAATCAAGTCAGTACCACGAAAGCTGGGAGAAACATTCAGACCATGTGTTGTATGTGATGATTGCGCCTGATGCACGATACTATAAATAATTATTGCGTTGATTCTAGGACAAAAACAGCGGACCTTTTGGAATGAAGTACCCATCGTATACGTCATCACTTGAAGCGGCATGTGCTACGCCTATAAGGTCGTCTTCAGCACAGGCCAGATTATTTGGTGGGGAAGAATACCAAGAGGCGCAGCAGGCTGCCATCGCCAAGTCTCTCGCAGGACTGCTTCGATGTAAGGTAGCGATGCTCTGTCCTCGAACGTTGGCAACCGTTCTTTTCCAATCACCGAGTCGATTTCCGCTTGTGCGCGTTTCTGAACTTCAGGATATAATACCATGGCCAGGAAAAAAATCATCAAAGTTGCTGCACTCTGTGACGAGGATAAGCAGCGGACAACACGATGGAGTTGTCCATTTACCGTCTCATATGAAGCTGTGCGATATTAGTGTATGTCGAGAGTACAACGTTGCTCGTTAAAAGGCTGACTCACCTATAATAGCAGTAGTAGCTGCTTTCTTCAACGCATTCTCGAATGCAGGTTTGAATGCCTCCTCTTGCGTCTCCATCCGTTGCAAATTTTCTGCAACCATCGAAGATTGAGCGAGCGACGACCCGTCGGCCTTGCCACGAGCTGAGTCAATGTCTAAAACCAAGAGAAAGATAAACACCCACCATGTGCTGCTGCACATATCGAAACGGCATTTCGGCCATTTCATTGATGCGCTCCGTCGAACCTCGAGCACTACGCTTGATCGAGGATCCCCAGCACCAGTCAGGTACCTTTAGCACTACATTTCATAAAAGTGCGTGTCATATTAACGCTATCTCATCCAGGAGAGTTGAGCTCACAGAAGGGGAAGGTTTTGAGCATTAATGCTCTCTCTGGGGACAACACGGTCAAGCCTGGAACCAGTGCCTTTATCACGGTCTGCACCATAGGATCATCACGAGCACTGATATTGTAGTCGTATACTGTTGACATCACAACAGATAACGAGAATCTGTGAACAGGTAAATAGTGGTTCAATTCGTAAAAATCATTCGCTAACGTTGCGAAGTGGTCGTAATAATTTTCAGGGTCATCAACTAGGTTGACGATAATCTCACGAGCCCGCTTGATTTGCATTGGGCGAAATTTTGCTGCAGACTCGGGGCGAAAAGTTTGGTGGAAAAGTCGTCTGCAGAGACGCCATTCATCGCCATAAG
The DNA here is from genome assembly GCF_016758755.1 of Suillus discolor. Classification (NCBI taxonomy): domain Eukaryota; kingdom Fungi; phylum Basidiomycota; class Agaricomycetes; order Boletales; family Suillaceae; genus Suillus; species Suillus discolor. The sequence goes on from NW_024541354.1 coordinate 3,383, forward strand.
CTATGAATCCAAAGTCGATCGACAAGCCATATCTGCGAGAACCTTAGACTGGTTGAATAGAGGAATACTGAACGAACCCACGGCTCGAGTGTTGCTAGGTATGGTCGATCGGAGTAAATCCGAGAACGCTTGTCCAGTAAGGCTTCTGCGATGTGCTGAGAATTGATCACGACCATTTCCTCGTCTAGACTTCGCACGAAGACCAAGTCCCCTGAGATAATGATTCATACCACGTATGCCCTATGCTATCTGTTCACGTACCATACACAGCACCCCACTCGGTGTAAGTCAGCCAAGGCTCATAAGCGTCGATAGATAAGACGCTCCCCAACAGTGGGAGGGGCACTGGGCCAGGAGGAAGAGGAGCATTGTTCTGTCGCTTTTGAAGAACCGGTTGAGTGTCTTGACGGCGACAAAGGAAAGAGAAATGCCAGCGAGGATAGCAAGGTGACGATCAACTGCAAGGGCCATGATTCAAGCAGTGGGTTAGTAAACTGTATATAACGACCATCCTTATAACCGCGGGGAAGTGGGGTAATCACGGGGATCGGCACCAGTGGCGGCGGCAATGGGAGTTATATTTGGACAAGAGTAGATCTGGATGCGGTACCGGTTGAAGGACTGGAAAGAATGGGAATTTCGAGACAATTTCATCTACTTGAGGAATCAATTCAAAGATACAAAAACACTGTAAAAGAAAGCATACCCCAAATACTTTGAGCGTCCACGGCGATCGTCGAATTTGGACCATCAGCAGGAAGATAACACTCGAAGAACTCATTTATCACCTGAGGTATTATGGCCGTGCACCTCTTTGTCCCGCTTCCTGAATAAAACAAGCCTATTCTCGTCTTTCTCGACGTCTGACAGCAAGGTATCCAGAGACCAGTGGACATCGGAAATAAGAGGGGGCAGCGGATCCTTCTTTCTTATGACACAAGAATTAATAATCCACCGACACAGGAATAGTATTGGGGCATACGCATAAGCGCGGATAAGCATAAACCGTAAGCTCCCAGGTGAGAGCGACCCTATCAAATAATGTGATCATCGGCAGAAGAATTTCGTAAAATCGTCCTAAGAAACCTCAGCTTCGAGTTGGATTATATCATCCCGAAAATAAGAAATTTGGGTAGACTGCATGCAAACTCTGTGACTAGCACACGCTGTAAAGTTACCTCAAGTATGTGTTCCCTGAGTCACGTCCGAGTTACGACCTGGTCATCCACCGTGCGTTCAGGGTCATCCGCATTAAATAAGGCGAGAGAACGAAGACACGAAATCGCAAGTTCCCGATTTTTTGAGATTGCGAGGGTCTCATGTTATGATGATACGGTGTTGAGAAGCCAGTTCTCTTGTCGTGGCATTGAAACGGCATCCACTTCTGGCCATCTATCGAACGACCTTCCCTTTCTCAGGAGCTTGCCATCTTTGTAACGAGGAGACCCAGGTGAGCACAAATATGAATGACTCGGCATCGTGCTAACACAGGTACTTGACCTTGCCTTCTATGACCGTCTCCGTAATACCACTGAGAAGGCCAAGCGCCATGAAAGGTATGCCCTTGCACACTCCTGGTATTGAGGAATATCTCGAGTCGATGGTAAGTCGAAGTTGCTGAAGACGTCAGTCACTCGACCGCCCGAGGTCCAGTATACTATTAGATTGCTAAAGTTAGCGTTGCTGTCACGGACACCATTTTTCCAGAGGGTAGGATGGCCTATTGTCGTAGTTGTTATTATAGTAATATACAGTAAACAGCACAAGGAAGAACGACATACAGACAACGGTTTGCTACTATGCGCTGAGGAACTTGTTTCCGCTCAGCTTTCTGGATACAATAAAGTATGTGATGCTGACTCAGGCCCGTTGAGCGTCCTCCATCTCTAGGACCCTCTTGTTTTCGACATAAATGCACTTTCGCAATGAAGGATTGTTTCCGGAATATTGCTCCACCAAGGCATCTCCAGCCTGAGTGAGTATCGGACATGATAAAGTATTGATTAGTATTCCCTGACTCTGCAAACGTTTATCTTGCCTTACCTGCCCAGCTTCTTCTACATATTAAATTTCATCCAATAAGGTCTCTCTCGAGTCTGGACAGTTTCCTTCGTAGCACATACACCGTGCTGATGAGTGTACATACTATTCCACGGAAAACAATAGTTTAGATGTTGTCTTTAACTGAATCACGTACCGTGTCAATAACTCCCTGGGATACGATACTATCAGCATAAACCTCTGCAATGGCCTAGCATCTTCTGTTTTGCTGCATGCGAGGTATCAGAGAGGGCAGGTGATTGATTCACTTAGAGGACTGTGAGCGTCCAGTGATAGTACGGGTATTCGAACTCCGCTTGATTAGACTTGCGTGTGCAGGTCATGTGATCGCGTAATTCACGAGAGGATGTATCTACATGAAAGCCCAACTATCAGTCCCGCGAGAGATAATTCAAAGCTGCCAGTACAATTAACGAAGTACCTACTCGTTGGGAAAATGACGGCGGGCGAGGGTGGGCACAGTTAGTAAAGCTTGATGCATGATGGCATCAAACTTGAATATACTGACAGATAACATAAGCCAAAACAAGGTAATACATGATTTCACCCCCCACACAGCTCTCAACATTGCATTTTTATCAACTGCGATACCCTTTCCTTCGTGTGGCGAGGGGTGAATTTGCACGGGAATACAGGGTGCCTGCATCGGCTGCCTCAGATAAACTGCAGGAATCCTTGAGGATGACTCATGTCGTTAAGCCTCCCGTCCATTTCACTCCTTCAGCATCAGGCCTGACATTCCATCCTGGTGCACATTCCAATCAGAAAAGAGTTAGAATATTCACAACTGCAGCGAATATAGAAGCCTTGGCGACATGTCGTCCAACACTGCTGAAAGGTGAGGCAAACCCATCTATTCCCAAAAATCTAAACTTCGTACCAAATACACCTTCCAAATCGAAAAGCAAAGGATATGTCATCAGGGCCGTGTGTTGACAGCTCTTCAAGGGCGACTTTTGACATGTAACACTCAGGTATGAACCTCGTTGGGTTAGGATATTTATCTGGATTGTGTGCCATAGACCTTGCATAAGAAGACATGGTTGTGTCTGGTCTTTGTTCACTTGGTATGATGAATCACCATGTGTTGGCTATTACGGTAGCCCCTTGAGAAACAGTTTTAGAAGAGGGAGAAGGTTTTCAGTCCATAGACTGTCAGTACCTTTTGGAATATAGTAGCCTTTGTAGACGTCATCAGTGACTGTGGCATGTGCAATACCTAAATCCACAGTCAGTGACCATACTAACTGGAGTTCAACGAGTTAGGAGTGCTGACCCAGAGGAGCGACAGGAAACCACCTCAGCGTCTCCAGTATGATGGCATTGATGTAGGGCATAGAAGTGCGATCATCCCAGTCGGGCAATCTTTCAAGAGTTTCCCCAATGATGGAACCAATCTCTGCTTGCGTGTGTGTTTGCACCTCAGGATATAGAACCATCACGAGCAGGAAGACGTATAAAGTGGACGTCGTCTGGGCCTTTGGTCAGTATATGGCTAGAATATAAATCATGTCAAAGCATACAGTTTCTGAGGCAGCTGGGAGTACAGAGAAAATGAGTAGAGATACGTCAAAAACATAGTGACCATTGCAGATTTGTCACAAACCAACATAACCAGATGCACTGGATTCCTTAATCCCCCTTTCAAGAATAGCGGCCTCCTCTTCATCTTGTGTTTTAACCAGTATACGTTTCAATGCATCCGACACCACCGATGGTGCAGCCGTCCCTGCGGCTTGAGAATCATCATGAGCCACATATAAATAATACTCTGATCAAAAGGCACTTGGAACTTGCCATGTTGTTCTTCACATGTTCAAAGGGCATGTCCATAATCATGGGAACGAGGGTTCTCTGGACTATAGCATCCCTTACAAAGCTCACTCCAGGGAACCAAGGAGGAAGTTTTTTCACTGCGAGTGCATTAGAATAGAACTACAACTGATCGAAGTTATATGCACATATGGGGAACTCTGTTACAACAGCTGCAACCTTGGGCCTGAGTGCTTTTACATTTATCTCAACTGAGTGTTCAACGAGCACGAGAAAATGATCATCAACGGGCGCTATGGCATAATCATACATGATTGACATGATGATAGACGTGCTGAAGCTACATAGAAGGGATGGTTCAGCCACACAATACATGAAAGGAGGTGTCATGGCAAGCCTTGCATGGACCATGGTGCTAGTCTGAAGTTCTCCACTGCAAGCGACAAATCAGCAGTGTCGTGTCAAATCTGGTAACGAGACATATAGTTGAAACACCTGTCCACATGTAGTGCAGGCAAAGCCGTCAATGATTACTTGCAGAGACCGATAGCTTCCTCTATATCTTCATTTTTCTCAGTTTCTATGAAATGAGAGTAGACTGCTGAGCTTGAATCAAAAAGGTTTATATGGCGCTCTGGGAAGTGAACTGGTCAGGTGGGATATAAATATAATCATAAGAGAGTACCTGGACACATGTCGCTGCAGCGTGGGGAAATCGTGAACAAGCTGGGTCAAGGGCAAAAAACTGTCAATACTTGTCCCACAAGAACCACAACACAACAATATCCCCAAAAGACGCACCTTCAACTTCAAATGCTACTGACCTTCAATTCATCTGTCCAGGTCAATATGTCATGCCAAGGTTATTTGACATAGCAAGAAATGCCTACTTCTCACTGCGGCGAGAGCCACTGGCACCGCCGGGGCAAGGGCAACTGACACCATCGCAAACTATACCAGGACACACAGACACTGTGTACACAGTTGCATTCTTCAAGGATGGCTGAAGGGCTGTCACTGGTTCAACGGATTGCACCCTGCAGATCTGGGATATGCAGACAGGAGTATTAGTAGAAGGGCCATTCAAGGGGCACAAGGATGGGGTGCTATCGGTGGCTGTATCTCCAGATGACAGGAGAATTGTCAGTGGTGGATGGGATAAGAATGTTATGATTTGGGACGTTGAAAGCAAGGACATGCCCCACCTACTAGTCCACCATACAGCCACCATGAACTTGGTGTGCTTCTCCCCCAACGGCAAGAAAATCGCCAGCAGGTCAGATGATGAAACTGTTATTATATGGGATGCCGATGTTTTTACTTTCCTTGCGATACTTCCTCATAGCGGTTATGTGCAGTGTTGCATTCAGCCCAAATAGTCTCAAGTTAGCCACTGGATCAGGGGACAGCATCAGGGTTTGGCACGTCAAAAATGCCGAAGTTCATTTCAGGATCAATGCTCATAAATGGTCAATTCGAAGTGTTATGTGGTCACCTGACAGCCAACAACTTATCTCAGCATCATGCGACAGAACAGTCAAGTTTTGGAACTCATCAAATGGAAGCCAGATTGGCCAACCTTGCATCGGCCACACTGATTCAATCGTCTCGCTTGCCGTATCTTCTGATGGCTCCATCATTGCCACTGCCTTGGATGACAAGACGGTGCAGCTATGGAGTACAGAGACATACCAACAGATAGGACAATCATTCAAACACTCCGCCTGGGTTCCATTTGTTGCAATTTGTCCTAATATGAAGCTGCTCATCAGTGCAAATGGCGCAGAGGTGCTGCTCTGGTCTATCGAGATACCACTTTCTGTGGAAATTGGGCTGCGTCTCCCAAGCAAAAAGCCTGCGCAAAAAGTGCGGTGATATCTGTCATTATTCTAGCCATCGTGCTGATTCATGCTCCTTAAGTTGGATGATACACCTGACCCACAGATACCATGTAAGCCTGCATAACTCACATGCCAAATTGAAGATGACTTACTCTTTTTCCAGAGCTGCCTCAACAATACATCAGTCTATCCGAAGCTGATGTCGCTATTCAACAAGCCATTGCTGCACAACTGGAAAGTTCCCTGCTTCGTCTACTGGATGGTTATGCGACAGAGGTGCACAGATCAACACTTTCATGAGAAGCATGGAGTACTGTTACAAGTAACATCGGTCACGTGGCCCCCCTATTATTTTCCCTTCATCCTCGCCCTCACCATCTACCGGCTCGTCCTCCTTTACCGCCTTTCCATTGATCGGATCCTCGGGACCGTTCCCGTCCCTCGCATCGCCCGCCTCTATGCACGTGCACGCACGTTCCTCCTTTGACTCGACCACCAATGTGGTCCCGCACCTATGACTCGGTCTGACTCGTGCCACCAATGTGGCTTTCCTCTTTCTGTTTCCCCTGACTGCGGATTCCCGCACATTGTATTCTTACCGTTGGTCTGTTCCAACGTTTCTCGGTCTCATTCCACATTCGACCATCCACCACTAATCCGGCTCTGATGCCAGCGCACCTATACCATTCTCGCTTCCCCTTTACCCTTACCTACTGTGCGGTAGCCTTGCCCTTAACCCTCTCCACTTAGTATAAGTAGTCGGTCACACTGTACTAGATTCCCTAACTTGAATCTACTCAATCTTCCCTGGAACATACTTCCCTCTGAAGCCCCCTCAGCTTCAGTCTCTAGTATCTTTTCTTAGTCGCTCCTCGCGGCTAAGTCTACCTCGATCGACCTCATCGTCCGGACAAGACAGTCCTGACCTTGAGTGACTTCTCAAGACATCCGTCTACGAAGTCACGTGACACGCGCGTACTGTGATCGCTGCCGACTCGTCGTCGCCAGTCTCACTTGCTATACCGGATCCTTCCAGTTACGTCACGAACGTTAGCGGACGATGCCCCTCTTAGGGCTCCGCCTAACAGATCTATTTGAGTGCGTAACAAGTACAAGGGGTTGTCATCAGCAATGACATGTGCATCTGTCCAAACAGAGTCTATCAGAGAAGTGGTCACAAAGTACTTCAGCTGGGTCATGTTATCACACAGATGGACCGACAAAGAGCCGGTGCTGCGTGACATCCAGGACAATGACGTGTACACGTTGAATTCAATTGGTATGGTGAAATTGCAGAGTTTCTGCAACCTTGCTCGCAATGCCAGCTATTGCTGGGCATGGGTCAACACATGCTGCATCGACCAAAGCAACAATGTTGAGCTCCAACAATTAGTCTTCTCCGTGTTCATGTGGTATTGTTGCTCTGCACTCACAATCGTCTATCTATCAGATGTTCTGCCTTCATCACAGCCTGGCGCACTCGCACACAGCATTTGGAACATGTGATCATAGCTCGGTCAGGCGACATTTCTACTCTTGACTGGGTTGGACAATCATCCATGTTCAATAGCTGTCTCCCAGCTTACATTACATCATATGCGGTGAAGGTTCAACGATACAGTGAGGCACGAACAATGCTCCTGACTGTATCTATAAATGTTGTAAGGTTGCACATTGCCTAGTCTGCTATACTTGAGACGACAAGTGCGTTCGACCCTAAAGGGGAAGCGAGTGCAGCAAGGATCTAGTAGTAGGTGCCGAAGGTGCTACTGGTTGGCAAATGCGAAGCGCAGGAAAGCGTGAGGCGCAAGAATGCGCGAAGTGCAGGAATGTGCGTGCGTGTATGCGGAAACAAGAGAGAGTAAGAGTGAGTTTGCTTAAGCGATGATTAGACACTAGACAAGAGGTGAGAGATGCAAGCTGAGAGATGTTATATGCGAGGTGCCAAGGAATAGATTTCAACTATGTTCTGCTGGGTAGTAAATGGGTATTGTTGTGGTTCAGTCCTCTCTCGTTCTCATGGGTGAGTAAGTCAGTAATAGTATGTACTGCTGGCACTTAAGTATGGTGCCTAAGCACTGTCATGCGGAGCCAAAGCGCTACTGAGTAAGGTATGTAAGGATATATGTAAGTAAGGGTCCATGATAAAAATAAAGATGGAACGATATGCAAATGTGAGAAATGGAAATATACGCACTAGGGAACTTGGTGGACAGTGGATGGATGCTTCCGGATGGCTGGCACTATAGGGCGCTCAAGCGTGGGAAAGCGCGCGCGCATATACATCGTGAAGCGTGGGAAAGGTACGCGCGCGAGTTGCACGTTGCGTGGGAAAGCTGCACCTCGTATAGGAATAGCTGTGGATAGCATACAGAGTGATGCTACAAGTTTGTGCCATGTACTCCCTAGTGAAAACTGCGATATTGCACAATGAGAGGCATGAGTCTCTACAGCGGATCCACCATGCACCCTACCATCTCTATCTGAAGACAATATCCAAAAATCGGTCTCCACACTACGAGATACCATAGTCATGCAGTGGGTTTCAAAACTGTATGCCCTCCTTTGTAACCTCAGCGCTCCTCATTTTGCAAACACCAGACTGCATTTGCCATGCATCGCATTTCCCGTCACAGAGATCAGGCGGGGGTTTAATGATGTCACCAGATTTTCCACTTATAATGTCAAGGCACATGGTCTTCAAGACCTGCTGATCATCACAGAAGCCAGACTGGTTCAGTTCTCACCTGCAAGGCCTACTAGACAGTCATTCTTACTCATCTGTCCATGGAATCATCGTGATCTCGAGCTGCCTGACTTTGATGATCTCGAGTCATTAGGGCCTGAGCCTGGGTCTTCATCAGAGCTTGATATGGGAGACCTGAGGTTGATCGTTCGCCTTGGGCAGCCTTTTGGTGCACTTCTCCTGGTGCAGCAGTGGGGGGGAGAATTTAAGAGAATCACATTGGATAACAACATTATCACACAAGTGAAGGATGTTACTTCTGTTGATAGTATGATGCACGTCAGGACATTGGAGATATTGTAGTTGCATGGATTTTGAAGATTAGATATCTGTAACACATCATACATTAGTAATACTATTGTACATATGTGGTGATATCATACATGTAACAATGATCTCCTTAGGCATGTAGTACAAGGACTCGCCTTCGGTTGTCTTTTTTCCAATCAGTTTGTCAGGAAATCACGAGATCACTTTTGACCAACTTATATACCACTTTGTGCCTGGCTTAGTGGGCAAAGTCGAAAAAAGAAGAATTTAGTGTTGCCAATAAACTCTCTTGGCTCGGTCACCAGATGGGTTCAATTGGATTTACAATTGATTTTGTGTACTTAATATCCATAAATCATGATTTCCCCCCTAGGTAATGTATTCTTTTCCCACTATATTTTTTACAGAAAAAGTTTGACAGCCATCTCACATGGTGTAGTAAGTGGGAACTAAGTGTATTAATTCCTCCGAGTTCCCCTCGAACAATCCCTCAGTCTTTTGGTCCAAGATTGAGGTGAGCTCTCTTGTTTATGGCCATACATACATTTTCTTGACTGTTACCCTAATACCTAGTCCAAATTTCTTGTTTCTAGGCATAATCAATCATAATCTTTTCAAGTTGATCCAAGACTGAGTCCCATTCCCGTTCCTCAGGCTAGTCCAAGCCTCCTCATTCGCAAGACTAAAGACTAGTCCCTCAAAGCCGACCTGTTATCTTAGAGGAAGAGTCCCATCATTCAATGCTCAGTCGCAACGTCCCTGGTGTACTCTTCCCAATTCATGTATTATAGCGAGCTGTGTCACGGTCGCTTTGTCTATATCCTACCTCTAATCAACCTTTCAACTCTTTTGGAAAATCTTCTGTACTTCAATGCGCTTTGATCTCAGCCCAATGACGGTACATCAATCAGATATTGTGGATAGTCCAAGTCCAATTGATTGATTCAGTCACTGTCAACAAATAGCACAGCCATTGAAGGCATCGTGGATGTGTTCTTGTTCTATGTGTTCAGTGGCATGCCTGCTCATTTGATCCACATGCCAAGCATGAGGCTTGTGAACCAGAACGACGTGTTTAACATGTACAAGCCTGCAGTCGAGGCCATCACAGAGGATGAGCTGAAGAATTATTTAGGACTGTCAAGGACTCGGAAGGAGACCTTAAACACAGTGCTCAGGAATAAGGTCAAATTTGCGATGCTCTCTCACTGTTGGCTTGACACCAGAGAACCCACATTCCAGGGCACATCAGAGTTACAAGAAGATATGTCCAAGAATCCTGCCGGATATCACAAATTGACCAAATTTTGTGAGAAGGCAAGAGAGTATGACTGTCAGTTGGCTTGGTCAGATACCTGTTGCATCAATAAGAACAGCAGCGCAGAACTTGATGAAGCTATTCAGGCCATGTTCAACTGGTACCACAATGCTGCCATTTGTATTGCGTATCTTGCAAGCTCTTCCAGTGTGTCGGACTTTGCACGGGAGCCTTGGTTCACCAGAGGGTGGACACTGCAGGAGCTCCTTGCACCAGAGAAGATGAAGTTCTACGGGAAAAATTGGGAACCCCTCAGCGACAATCTTGATGACCAACACCCTAGAGACTTGACTACTCCATCTGAAGATGAAATTTCTATGCCAGTCACCCCTTCTCAATCAGATATTCTCACTGCCATCACCCACTTGACAGAGATTGAACGACATGATCTTGTCTCATTCTCGTGTGGCATTCACAACGTTCACCAGAAGTTGAGGTGGGCGTCAAGAAGGACGACCACACACATCGAGGATATGGCATACTCCCTCATTGGCATATTTGATATCAGCCTGTCAATAATGTATGGAGAGGGTCAGTGATCCTGTTTTCAGTTGATGGAAATCATCTTGCAACAATGCAAGAGTTGGGAAGTCTTTGTATGGGCAGGAGAATGGTCTCCATATTCCAGCGCAATACCACGCTCACCCAAAGGCTATGAAGCTTTTGATATACAGAAATCCACAGAACTGAGCACGAAGATGTTTTGTCATTAATGCCTCAAACTGACGGAAACTTACATCGGTGTCCCTTTTGTGCTATCCTTATCTTGACCACCTTCGGCACCACACATCTCCAATGCTTCTTGATTCTTCTGGTCGTCATGCTTCTTGATCCTCAGCACCAATTGGCACTTCCACTTGTAAACTCTCCGGACTTCCTTAGATAATTGTCACCAGCGCATTTACATTGTCACACCTGTTCATTGACACCTCAGTTTTGTTTCCTAAAACTACTGAGGTGTGTATGTCTTACCGTCTAGCGCATAGCATTGTACTGATGTATATTAGTGTCTTGTTGGTCACTAGGTACTGCTATCAATCTAGTTTTTTTTCCTAAATCTACTGATTGTCTTGTTTGTCACTAGACTTTGCTAGTGTGATTACTCTTGACGTTCATTGATGTCTCGTTGATCCCATCCAGGTAGACGACGCTGCAAATGTAGTCCAGAATGCTACAAGATGCTTTCTCAGAAAACCCGTGACAGCCACTATTCACATACAAATGCCAACATCATGGAGCCTTCGAGCAGTGGAAGCGAGTCAGAAGAATCAACAGGTCACCAAGACTTCATCTCTCAATATAATGAAGTGGATGGTTGGATGGCGGAAGATGATGAAGCAGATGATGGACCGGCAATGCTAGAGACTTTGGGAAGTTTCAGATCTTCAGATGGCAACTCTGATGTACCCATGGAGGTGCTTGATCACTCCGATAACCTCTCTTACCCTGTCTTTCATGACGAGGACTTTGATGATGACCTATTTCTCACCCTGGAAGAGATAGAGGAGCAGCTCGCTGCATGGACCAGACCAACAGTCAAGGAAGACTTTCACTTGATACGTGAGCCTACTCCACTAATGCAAACATATTCATGTTACAATAACCGTAAAACTAGGCCATTGCATTCTTACAGAGCAAGATCGAGACAATATCCGTGCATTTCAGTTGAAATTGTTATCGTGCATGCCATGGCGAATGTACAACGCAATGCGAACATCCTTCGATCACAAGATATCAATTGATTCAGAGTGGATCATTCTTCGCTGTTTAGCTCTCCTTTCAGAGATTGAGCCACGAGCAATTGATTGTTGTGTAAATTTGTGTATCGCCTACACAAGAGAGCACAGTCTACGCGAGGACTGCCCATACTGCAATGAAGCAAGGTTCACATCTTCACGTCAACCTCATCATACTTTCTCATACCTTCCCCTCATCCCTCGACTGCAGGCATTCTTCCAGAATAAAGCTATGATCAATCTGCTCAGATACCGTTCCGAGTTTGAGCCTCACCCGACACGCATACATGATGTTTTTGATTCATCCTGGTACCGGAAGCTGCTGAGAAAACATGTTGTTGTGGATGGGACAAATCGGAACCACAAGTACTTCAATTCAGAGTATGATCTTGCACTGGCTATGTGCACTGATGGCTACCTTTTTTTTCAAATGTCATCGTGGTGGCCCATCTGCTACTCCCATTCTACTCGTCAATCCAAATCTCCCCCCCTGATATTTGGACTCACGTGGAGAATCTTATTTGCCTAGGAGTTATTCCTGGCCTGACTCAGCCAAAGGATATTGCATCATTCATTTCTCCTTTGGATGACGAGTGTGCATTACTTGCAGATGGAGTATTGACATTCAATGCCCACACAAAAAATTCCTTCAACCTCCGTGCCTACATAATCTTTGAAGACAATGATATTGTTGCTATCGAGAAGCTACTTAACCTGAAGGGTCACAACTCTCACTTCCCCTGTCACTCATGTGAGATCCAAGGTGTTCGTGACATCACCAGGAGAGGAAAAGTCTACTATACTCCTCTCCATACACCAGATGTACCACACCAGTCTCGTCAATCACTCGATCCCTGGAATCTCCCCATGCATACACATCATAAATTCCTTCAAATTGCAAACTCTATTGCTAATGCACCCACAAAGAGTCAGAAGCAGCGCCTTTCAAAGGAAAGTGGGATCAAAGGCTTGCCGTCTCTCCAGTGAGTTGGATCACTTGACTATGCAAGGTCATCGCCATGGGACTGGATGCACCTATTCCTCGAGAATGTTATCCCTACCCTTGTTAGCCACTGGTCTGATTCATTCAAGAACCTCGACAGTGGTGTCGAAGACTATGTCATCCCGCGTGCAACCTGGGAAGAAATTGGCGAAGAAATAACACATGCTATCAAGGACATACCCTCATCCTTTGTTCATGTTATTGGAAACATTGCTAAAGATCGTTCCAACTTCACCGCAGAGTCCTGGGGCTTCTGGTTTATGCACATTGCACCATTTGTCTTGCATGGATGCTTTTCAAATGAGAAGTACTATGTCCACATGTGCAAATTAGTGGACCTTATGAAGGTGATGATTAAATTCGAGCTGACATACATGGAAATCGATGATATTGAGCAAGGATTGATTGAATGGGTGGAAGAATACGAATGGTGAGCTAACATCACGCTAGTGCTTCATATTTTTAACCTTTCCTATGGCAGAGTGTATTATCAATTTGACGAGAGCTGTTTATCTGCATGCACCCTGCCTATCTATGGCCTCCTTCACATTGCGCAGGACATTCGTTTCTGTGGTCCAGTTTGGACATCATGGACGTTCTACATGGAATGATATTGCGGCTTGTTGCAAATGGGATTACAGTCTCGTTGTTTTCCCTGGAGTGCTTTGAACCAGAGAATCCTTCACACTGCCTACCTGAGCACTGTAAGCATCAAATTTGACCTGGATAACGAGTTGAAAGGATTTCGGCCACATAAGACTGGTGATCTTAACTGCCTTGGTACATGTCTGATAATGTGTTGCAACTAGATCCAAATCAAATCCTTCGTAGTCCATACCAACACAACTATGTGCCCAGTAGCAACACACGAGACAGGATTGCTACTTACATTTATTCAGTCATTGGTGGGCAGAAGGATCATCTGATTGTTGCACTCCCATGCACAATGCCTTGCTGGGGCAAGCTCCGCATTGCTCAATGTGGGGACTCAATCTGGACATTGTCCACAGTCCAAAAACTAAGCAAATCCTCGTTTAGAGACAACACATTTGTGCGGGTGAGTTCTGGTGAGCACAGGAAAGGTAACCTTTTGACCAGATATTTTTTGCACAGTATGAGCTGCCCTACATCTCAGAATCGGGTCAGCATGTTGATGTTGTCTGCTATGGTCAACTAAATTACATCCTCGAGTGTCACCTTGACAACAACATTCGTTATGGTGACCTGTGTAACTCAACACTGTTGCTTGCTCTCATTATTCCATGTGCGACAAATGGACTGGATGCATCTTCTCAGTGTGTTGAGTACAAGCGATCATTGGTCCCAATTATAACGGACCTTCGAAACATCAAAGCTGCTGTTGGGCGTGTAGGCACACGAAGGCATTGGGGCATCATTGATTGTTCTAGTGACCACATCCAGATCACATTTGCAGAGTTGGAACTTGGGGCTGATGCTAGGGTGAATGATGCTGATGATGCGAGCACTAGTGACTATGACTGATTGAACTATGCTTCCCTACCCGTTTGTATTTTTCTATATGTTTTTGTAGTTACTTTGATGAGCCAATGAAATTCATAGCTCACACCATCAAAATTCATTGGCTAATCCATCATGTTTTGTTGTTTTGTCTATGTCATTTCATAGGCCATGCCCGCTAAAATCCATGGGCCAAACCATTGAAATTCATTGGCCTAACCATCACATTTTATTGTTTTATCTATTATATTTCATAGTCACACATATCATTGTTAACACCACTGAGTGGTAACACTGTCAATGAAATCTATGGTATTAACTGAAACAATGAATACTCTTGCTGGTAGATTCAGTGTTACCTGCATTGAGATATATTGTTTCAACGCTCAAACCACTGAATTTCATGGTTCCTACATCAGCAAAACCCTAAATTTAGCACAGTGCCGTATGTTCTTACAGGTGCTTACAGCATGTTACAGTGCCTTACAGCCACACAGGCACCCATAGCACTAGGTAGCCCTAGGTCGTGGCTTAGTAATATAATGATGCAGATGCGTAGTATAAGGTTGCCGGGCATAGTGCCACACAGCATAATACAGTGAGCTGGTTTATTCAAGATCTGACTTGTGCTATTTTCTTCTTCAAGTTCCTCATTGCCTTAGAGCCTGGTTCTGGTAGCACAGCTTCAATTTGAACACACCAGAACGTTGAACACGACGCACTGGCAAGATAACATTGGCAATATGATACTAGTACTAGTAGTACTATGGCACATATGTATTAGTAGTAGACACCTGTACTACTAGTATACTATAAACAACTTGAATAACGCGAGTACACGTCGCAATGAGTCCGCTTGGTGAATTTTCTAGTAGTACAAGTCCCACTGTGCAGGCTCAGATTCTGCTCACAGATCCTTAAAAACATGTGAGTCACAAGTGTTTGAGTAAATTTAAGTGAGTACTAGTACCACCTGGATAGCCCAATTGGGAAGCCTTATTAGGCTTAGCAATAGCGTGCCTCGTCAACTATATTTAGGCTCGAAACTAGTAATATCCCAACACCAGCGTTAAATAACACCCTAAATATTCTGATACCTTTGTACTGTAGCCTATAGCTAGGCTGGCACGTATCCCGCCTTATCCCGCCCTACGCCTGATACTGGCAGTTTCCGCAAATTGCCTGTCTTGGTCATAGCGGTGAAGGTGAGGAATCTTGACTATAGGTGAAATGCTAAAGCTAACGGGGGTTCTACAGTAAGACCAGGATATGAGAATATGACTTGACCCAAAGGACAGCTACTGAGAGAAGTTCCTCTCTAATGTAATGGAGGGAGTCTTCGTCAACTAGACGGGTGGTAACAGGCGCGAGAAGATCACGCGCGCGTAGGCGCGAGTAAGCGATGCAAAGGCGCGCGAAGGGTGCGCGCGAGCGAAAGATGCGAGGGGCGCGCGCGTATGCGGAAGCGTGCTTTTGAGCGATGGGGGAGAGTGTTCAAGTATAGCAGATGCGCGAGCGATGGTAGAATAGTGAAGTATAATCGGATTTCAAGTACTAAGGTGCACTTATACAATTTGCAGTATACTCAGATAAGGGAGAAGGGAAGGAAGTCAGTTAAAAGGAACTTTCCCTCTATTTAAGAAGGGAGATTATGCTATGCGGCGTGCTTCCGAGCGTGGTACCGAACCGAGTAACCATATCAACTCTAAATATATTCTAAAGCCTATGATAGACTTTCTGTATGTAAGCGCGGAGATCAGACCGAAGGTACGTCAATTCAGTGAAAGGGATAAGAATAATGCACCAGTAAATCAGTGAGGACATAGGACGGACGGACAGACAAGGATGCGATGAAGGTACAACAATTCAGATGGTGAGTCTGAACAATGTTGGGTCTTGCAGAACCTAGCTGCTATGCGACCCTAAAGGGTTTCTGGACCAGGCTCAAGGCTCAGAGAAGAGGAAATATGATAGAAACTTGCTGAATACTCAGACTCATAGTAGAACTGGTGAAAAGGTAACTTGATTATGTAAGCTACAAAAGTGCAAACATAACACTAAGGTAAAAACAGTCTCTGCAAGCCCAGCCAGAAATGAATCCCTACAGTGAAGGCCTAAGGGGAGGCGCACGAGCGCGCGTGAAAGGCGCAAGTGCGTGTAAGGTGTGCGAACGAGGCGCATACGTAGGGCGCGCACGTGAGAGCGCGTATGACTGATCCTTCGGATAAGAGCTGGAACGTGTAGGGAATTATGTGGATAATAGGGCCGTATATTCCGCATTGAGAGGCACAAGTCTCTACAGCGGTTTATCTGGCGGGTTCTCATGCCTCTGTCCTCCTACCCCCTGCACTGCTGCACACTGCACGCCGCTGCTGCCGCTTCTACAGCTCAGCAGCCATCACCCAGGCCACCACTACCCTCTACAACATCTGTCCCATCTTGCTCACCCAAAATCCCAGTGCCTCAGTGGTCTGTGCGCCCCCAGCTTGCAGCATCCTGCAGGCTGCCTCCCACCTTGTTCTACAATGCTTGCGCCCAGCACCAAGTGGTCTCTGTGTCCCCAGAACGCTGCCTGCACCAACCTGCTTCCCACCTCATCATCCTTGCCCACCACTGCCCTCTACAACACCTGCCCAAGTGGTCCATGCGCCCCACTATCAAACCTGGTCTCAGCTAATCACCTACGCCTACAGAATCACCACTTGCGGATCGCACCATTCAGATCCACCAACGCCTGGTGTGGTCTACTTGCCTATGCCTACAGAATTGTCACTTGGGGATCGCACTATTCAACCGTTTGTCTACCTGGTCCATGCGCCCACTATCACCCAGTCTCAGCTAATTGCCTACACCTACAGAATCGTCCCACCGGCTCCTTATGTCTCGTGCAGGGGGTCATTCTAAGCTTAAGGGCCTCTCAAAGTCTATCATCTCACACAACTTTCGAGGGCGACATTGCCAGACTCATATCTTGAAAGCTAGCCGTCAGCTTCAATGCAAGGAGGCAGCAGATGCAGGCCATCAGGCTCAAGTCCAAGGTATATCTTCACATTCTTATTGTTTACATATAACTAATGCGATCTCTCACAGAGATGTCAAGCGAGGACCGCCAGTTGGTGGAGAACATGATGAGTGATTATGGAATGGACGTTGAATCAATACCATACACCGTGCCTCCAGGAGAGGAGGGGATGGAACTGAGTCATGCTGGTGGGGAGTATGAGGCATTTGAGGGACTCGCTGGTCAAATAGCGGACCTTGGTGGCTAGTGTGTATTTTTTTTCTTGTCTGTCTCAATTGTTGCTTATACCATCCACCAGTCGCTATATCAATCACTGCACTCAAGAGGACCGCACAGAAAGCCAAACGAATCACTGGCAACTTCAAATAGACCTGCTGGTGGACGCTTACCTGGACTATCGTTTCCGTGATTCTGGAGACGGCTTACCAACCTTTGATGACATGTCTGCAGAGCCACTTCTAGACGATTCTTCTAGTGTTTCGCTAACTAACATAGAACTAATTGACCTTTTCAGTATGTTTAACAAAGTTCCAATTCTCTGTGCACTAATTCATTTCTAGAGCGAAGCCACTCTTCACTGCGATCGCAGCCCTCCCACAGATACCCAAATGAGACCTTAATCTACCATGGGTACATCGGGTGTGCACGGCTTTATCCCACAGCTGCCATATTGCTGTGCACTCTTGCCGCATACTGTCAAATCCATCAGTCATGTCCCCGATTCGGCATTCAAGCCCAAGTGAAAAGTCTTTGTTTCCTGCATGATGTATGTGTATATTACATCATTTGACTGATCTAAAAATGCTGCACAGACACCCTATCGACCGTACCTTAACGCACAATTTTCAGCCGCTTATGACATTTATTTAGAAATCCTTCACCACGTGAAACAGCGTCATCGTGCAGCACTCAATCATGACACACTGAATTGGCGCATGCTCAATTCATGCCCAGCTTGCTTCTATAAATTAGAGGATGAGCCAGTGCTTGAATTTGATTGGCTGGTATCAATCGACGGCAACAATAGTTTGAAGCGCTGGAACTCTACAATTTACGGCTCAAACCCACGCATTGATTCTCGCAAGGCACGTTCTGATTATTGGATTGATACCTGCGACGTAGACAGGTTCAAGGATGAAGTCAAAACACGTGAGGTAAGACGAGCCTCTCTTCATGCAACAATAGTCTAACTACATGATGCAGAGGGACACAAATGACGATAACTGGGAGGACGAAACGATCGCAGCTGAAGGCATTACCCCAGCATTCAGTTGTGTCAACCGATGGCGCAATGCTGGTCCAGAGACTCGAAAAAAAATGTTTTCAGGGTTTGACGAATCCGGGATATTTATTGCAGCGTGCCGTCATAGATTTGTCGTTCTAGCTTGCGACATGATATGGAGTGGAGAATTGTTAAGTTCTTTCTTAGCTCATCTTGACAAGCGCTGATTTACAACAGAGCGAAATACCCGCTAGCCATAATTGACAAGCTCCTCGCCGTATACGGGAAAAACGGCAGCTGCGCTTATGATATTCATTTTCAAAGACACTGACCAACAGTTCTTTGGGTATGCGAGTGCGCGAGTTAGACTTTCGTCTCATGGTGGGCGCATTCCACGGACACGCCCATAACCGTAAGTGCCAGCTAGACTGGCATCCCATGTACATTCCCAGAACTGGACACACCGAGGGCGAAGGGTGCGAACATATCTTCTCGTCATCAAACGAGCTTGCTCATAGTATGAGACACGCAAGTCCATTCCACTGGCGTCAGACTATCGAGGAACATTTCTCATTCTGGGACACCGACAAGTACGCGACCCTTAGTGAGTAAATATTATTACTTAAGTTTTACTACTTTATCACTGATTCTGTCAGGCAATTTCATTTGGAATCACTACCGTGAGGCGCTAAACTCTATTCAGACGCTTACTGCTTAACTAGCTGTCATCAAAGCCGAGCTGAGTCTTACTGATGACGATCTTGTTCAATTTCTCAAAGATGAGCGTGATTATCTTGATGGATTGAAGCTGCCACCTGTCCAAGACCAACTCTGCATACACTATGTTGAAGTTCTTGACGAGCTCACTCAGTGACAGTAAGTAAAGTCTCCATGCCGTTATTATGGACCTGATATTTAACTAATTTAGAGCTGATTGGGACGTGGCTCAGGAAGTTGGCAATACCACCCTGACTAGCATTCCCACCAGTAGTTTACAGGAGATCAACAATGCCCTCGCCCAAGCCTGGATTTGTGTTGACTCTTCCTATGCGAAGTTACAGCATGCTGAAGGGCTTGTCGTGCATATCGAGACACAATTGGCTGTGGATCAGCGGTGGGAGATTGGTGGGCCAGAGTACAGACATTTTAAGGAGGAGGCGTCCCTGGGTAAGTACCGCACTGCCTTAGATGAGCTCAAGCGTCTCGTGGTGATGAGGTTATTTGAACTCTCCAAACTCTCGCTATCGGGCACAGGTAAGTTCATTTATGCCAAAATACCAACACTAACGACTGTTTTTTTCTAGGGTACAAGCTATGCCAGCAGCTAGGCAAGGCTCTACAACATCATTCGGATGCCATCCGTAATGCTATTAATCGCTACAACACACAGGCCGCAGCCCTAAATCCACCCTGTTCCAAGATCTCTTGGAAGGACATCGCTGATTATGGTTTTGTAGCCGAATTTGATCTTCTGCGATATTCTCGCAATGATATTTGAAGCAGTGCTTGGTCAAAGCCAGGACATCGAGAAGCAACCACTAAATTCTTCAAACTTTGTCGAGCGCACAAAGAAATCACTAGACTCAATGTTGAAGTCCACCGCTTGCACACCGCCATTCACGATGAAGAACGTCATATGCTTACCGTCATACAGAAACTTCAGGTTTCGGATCCGCACCTAGGCTGCGAGCTGCAATGCCAACATCGTTCACGTGCGGCTATCAATGCAATGCATTGCTACCGCTTGAATCACATCGAGAGTCTCACAGGCTTTTCTGGAGTCAGGGGTGTTGGTGTCCGCACTGACTGCGCTGCTGACCATGGTATGTTTGAATAGCAAACTCGGATGTTATGCTAATGTTTTCATAGGTCAACCGAATGATCTTGCAGATATCTCGCCAACCATTGATACTGAGGATACTGACATAGAAGCCATTGATTGCGAAGAGCAAGACACATTAACGGAGGACATGGCTGATTTTTTACAGTCGATCATCGACTAACTTAGGCACCACGTACATACCACAGCTTGTACCTTTAGTTCTATATCTCTTTGCAATTCATAAATTTGCCCTAAATGCTTGCAATGGATGTGTGATACTCAATAGATATTGTAATGTACAGTGTCGAATGCAATGCCCAGCGCTCTATAGTTGTATGCTACATTATGGCGCTGTAGTATACTACTGTACACTACATCTCAGTCCTATATAGAATATCTACTGAGTTGTAACCCTATGGCGCTACAGATGAGATGTAATGTACAGTACAGCGGTAATCTATAGCACCATATACCGTTCGTAAATAATTTTGGATCAGTGTGGTTTTGAAGGTGCTCAAGGGTTCTTCGTATCTTCGAGTGCCTTCAAAACCACACTGATCCAAAATTGTTTACCCCCAAGGGTTCATAAATAATTTGGGTCAGTGTGGTTGTGTGGTTTTGAAGGTGCACGAGGATATGAAGAACCCTCGAATGCCTTCAAAACCACACTGATCCAAAATTGTTTACCCCCAAGGGTTCGTAAATAATTTGGGATCGGTGTGGTTGTGTGGTTTTGAAGGCATGCGAAGATATGAAGAACCCTCGAGCGCCTTCAAAATGCTACATTATTGATACAGGCAGTGTAGATTATCTATAGAGCGCTGGGCATGATTGTATTCGAGAATCTGAGTACAGTAATCTATGTGTACATAATAGTATGCCCATCAAAATTACTACTTACCACACACTTGTTAAGCTCGCAAACACGACTCCACTGCACCTAGCATGCATCCACCATCTCCACCACCCTTGAAGCCATTGCAATCTTTGCCATTGCACTCCATGGCATCTTTACCATCTCTGGATAGCAAACGGCTCGACCAATTTAACATGACAGGTCTTGCTGTGCTGTATCATAATTCTACCTTTGCCCCGGGTTTCAGCAACAATGAGCGTCAAGCAGCCACACGGGCTTTACTCAGGCATGATGCTCATATTGACAGCTCCCATTGTCAGACTAGGACAGTGGGGGGCCTTCACCCATCATACATCAGCTTCAATTGGTCAAGCAATTCGAACGAGGCAAAAGAGCGGTCCATTACACCTAACAAGCTACTCGATGCAGCCACCCAGGATGTATTTGACGCAGTCAGTCATTTCCTTGATTTTTTTTCTTAAAGCTCACAACATTTTTCAGCTCACCACGCAAGACCGTCTTGATGGTGGGATATCCCTTCTCATTCGATGCGCTGGCAGTGAACCTCCGCCGAATCTCTCCCCCAAACAAATTCCTATTGATGTCTATATCACGCCGCGCGAGTTGCAGGAAATGCAGCAGCGAATTGGTGGAGATCTTGCTGTCTTAGTACAGGCATTCACACAAGAGTTCGCAGTACCTCATTTGCAGCATTCTG
The DNA here is from genome assembly GCF_016758755.1 of Suillus discolor. NCBI lineage: Eukaryota > Fungi > Basidiomycota > Agaricomycetes > Boletales > Suillaceae > Suillus > Suillus discolor. Next base: position 25,250 of record NW_024541354.1, read on the forward strand.
CTACCCGCTGTGCCATTGAAAAGGTGAAACCCAGCAGGCGCTGTAAGTAAATTACTTTTTATTGTATTCTTCGCATTGCTAACACAAGGTGAAGTCCCTGCAACTCATATCAGCACTACCGGACCACGCTACATCCCTCCGCCTATGGTTGCCACAGGAGCTCAAATCCAATGCTCTGCACAAGCCCCAGACACCTTTTCCACCAATCTACAGTCCCCTCTCCTTCATTTGGACTCTGCCACTATTCATTGTGGTGTGGAATTGGCTGCCAGATCTGCGAACCGAACTACACCATCGACGCCATGCTCGGAGATGCGTCAATGCCGACCGGCTGATGTATTCACCAAGGCTGTCCCACTTGTTGTGGCGCCATCTCAGGGACAATTCACTTGCAATCTGTCAATGGTTGGGTCGCCGCTTATTAGTATTGGGCCATATACAGATGCTGCACTCGATCGGTTGAAGTTGGGTGATGAGAATTTGCCGAAGCTCCGAACATTAGTAGCAGCAGTTCACAGCAGCCAGTGGGAGGCAGTGTTTAGGTCCCCGACATGGGACTTGACTTACGAACAAGCTTCCATCTTGTCTAATGCCCTCCTCATGGACCTACAGGTAGGTATAAGGGACGTCAACCCTGAGGCCGCCAAATTGAAGGTTGGTCATTCTCCATTCTTCGCATTTTAATTTTAATTTCAATCCGTAGAATCGGTCATCAGTGCTTACCACCATCCTCAAGATCCTCGGCATCTTAGTTTTCATATGTGCGCTTTACCTTTTCGGTTTATTATTACTGTAGATCTCAGATGTTTCTGCCTTGTTTAGTACAGAATGATGTGATACCTGAGCCTAACCACAATGTTGACGGAGTGAAAATTTTCTTCTCAGTGTGTTAAATAGCTGGACAAATGATTGCAGATTGTTGACTAGTCTCCGCTGCTTCCTTGTAGCTAATGGTTGCCCAGTCGTTCTTTGCCAACAAGCGCAGTTCAAATGCCAGACTCATCCAGCCACCTGCCCGTCGACGTTCGAACATTGTGCTCAGTAAGAAGCCCATGCTGCTCTCAGGCTCGAGTGACGCACCAAATCTCTTTGGTTCAAGGATGCTTTAGATGACACATGGAAGCAGCTCGACGATGCTACCAAATTGACTGCGTCTTCACACCATAAAAGTATCTGCCAAGTTCAAAATGATTTATACATAGGTTGTGGCCTTCTCCGTTCAAAGCGCTCTAAGGCTAATTTATGGAATGCGTTCTGCTGGAAGAAAAACCAAGATAAAGAGAACAGTAAGTTTTTATTATAATTGTGTTGTCGTGTTCTGTCGTGCTCAAGCATTGTTTTTTTTAGATAGCCACGGTAAAGCGGTGCTCCAAACACTTGTCCGAGAACACAAGTCTGAATACCTCGCACTCTCAAATGAAGAACAAGTTGAACTTCTCGCCGAGTTCACTGAATGGAAAGAGATGAAGAAGACTGGTGTTCGTGTTACAGCCAAGTCGAAAATCAACAATATCACGCAAACCTTGAAGGCAGTGGAAAACGAGGTATGTTCTTTGTTGAATTTGTCTCTGACATTTCCTCACATCTTCTAGCTCAAGAGCCTCCATTGTCGTACAGGCGCGGAATCTATTCTATACACTACACGTGGTTCTATAGATGTTCCCCTCCGAGGTGTCGCGTTTGCCACTCAAGGTGTTGACAACTTCATGGACACCGTAATGGGTATCGATAATCAAGATTTAGTCAGCAAAATGGAAGGCTTCGCCGTCCAGGGGATGAAAGGTTAGTGTCTTTGTTCTTATTGCTACATCGTTCTAATTATATTCAGGTTCTGCGAAAAACCACCAGAAGCGTGTCTCCGATAAACGCGCAGAAATCCGTGACATCATCAACCGAAAGCTTTGTAAGTTTTTTTTTTGCATTTACAACATTTAATTTACTTATTCCATTAATAGAGGAGTGTACCGGTGACACTGGCGCAAAAATGCAATGGGCGCATTACTTCCGCAACGTTGTTCAGTGGTATCAGGTTGTTGTGGAAGGATGGCCGGATCAAATTCCATTTACAAATCTTAGTCAAGTATCGAGTGTGCTTCTGGACCTCCAGATGCTTTGCAATAGGTGAGATGATGGTGCGACTTACTGGAAGTCCTTGAGCGACGAAGAATTCGAGAAACTCTGTCTGGAGCATGAAGAGAAGCTCAAGAGTGGTGCGATAATTGATCGCCGCCGCCGCACTCGATCTGACAAAGGGACGAAGCGCCGCAGTGCAGCAATACCTGCAACAACTCATCGCAAACATTACAAGAGTGCCGAGACTATTGAGGACAGCGAGGCCAGTGATGAAGAGTTACCTGATCCAGCTGCTCGTGATACAGAGCCACCTGTTCCTGGTGATGACTTCATTCCCTTTGACTGTGATAAAGCATTGGCTGACTTAGATCGAATATTTGGCCCCACGCCAATGTTGGAGTGAGGGAGGTTCACTTATACTTACCTAGTGTCAAGTCATAGCTTTTGTGTATGGCATCACTCATTAATATGGAGGTTGTGTCGTGAAAATATATATATTGTTGTGTACACAGTTGTCAAGTACTACCAATAATGTGATTGTGCGGCCCTCTAGCTCAAAGTCTCGGTCCCTCTAAGCATTGTTGATAGTCTGCACGCTTGAGAAAGTGCCAGACTGACAGGATGGCAAGGGCAGTAGCAGTGGTGTCTTTGAACTGATGGGATGGCAATGGCGACAGCAGTGGTGTCTTAAAATTTTATATCTCAAATGAGGTGTCAGTGGGAACTGCAAGGCTGATGAAGTGAGAGGCAAGGGGGACGCACAGACCAGGTGGCCTGACGGTCAACATCTGAATAGTGCGATCCCCAAGTGATGATTCTGTAGGTGTAGGTGATTAGCTGAGACCGGGTGATAGTGGGTGCACAGACCAGGTGGCCTGACGGTCAACATCTGAATAGTGCGATCCCCAAGTGACAATTCTGTAGGCGTAGGCGATTAGCTGAGACTGGTGACCTGCACCAAACCGGTTCAGTGCATGGATGACTAATGCTCTCCCACGAGCCCGATACCCTAGAAGTCATTATGAACAATCTTCCTTTACTTTATGGTTCAGACTGCAGTTCAGATAGTATTTTCATTTCATTTCTCAGATAGACTCAGATAGGCTGAATATTTTTGTATATTTAATTTTGCGGTAAATTCTGCTTAGTCAGCAGCAACAATGACTCAGACTGAATCCCACACATGTCAAGTAACAGTGAAAAATAGTTCTTGCATAAGTTGCCTTGTGGGAACTTTCTTAAAACCCTAAATACACGGCTCGCGTCATTTCTACGGTCAATAAAGTAACATCATAACAAGACACCAACAAATAACATAATCAGTCTGTTACTTAATATTTGTCACATGATACTAAGTCATATGACTCTAACAGTCAGGTGACCTATGATCCTAAACCAAATCATGACAAAGCAACCTTTTGAGATGACTAAAGCTTGATGACACAAATTATAAAGCACATGACTAACAGTACAATAGTATTGGTACAATCTGACTAAGCCTATTTCCCTTAGAACATGGGAAATAGTAGCACAGCCATCCTAATTTATCTATATAAGACCCCACTTTTTCCCAATAAAAATATGCATACAGGGAACTTTTAAGCCCCACAAAATAAATTTGAGTGTGAAGTGTGATCAGTATCAACAACAGTGACAAGAGCTGTTAAGCAACTAACTGAGAGGTCATTGTAAGCAACATCCAGCAATACCTTTAGCTCATCATCAACAACTGTGAAATATCTTGAGCTCACTGTGCTCAACAGTGAGCAAACTTTTTCTTTGATTTTCTACTGGTGAACCTCTAGTCTCTTTCTTTTCTTTTCTTTTCTTTTCTTTTCTTTTCTTTTCTTTTCTTTTCTTTTCTTGTCTTTTCTTTTCTTTCTCTCTTTCTTTTTCTGTTTCTGTTTCTTTGTTTCTTTGTTTCTTTTCATTTGTCTCTTTTTCTGTTCAGTTCATTCACGTCTTAGTGTTATTGTCTGAATTTGTTTCAAGATCTTTGTGTTACAGTAACATGGCATGAGTCCCCTGCCAGCAGAACAGCCCTCTGCCACCGCACGGCTATAGACGATACCGGAGTCTCACCAGCTCTATGATGATAGATGACGATAGAAGATGATAGACGATAAGCGGCAACTGCCGGCTTAGATAAGCGGTCTGGACCGCACGTGACGACATAGGTCTAGAAGACCTATTTATGTTATCAAGATAGAAGGCAAGCCTTGTGCTGCCTCATGTACTGATAGAAGGATGCCTCATGGATCCTATCTACGATAGAAGCCCGCCTCATGGATGCTATCTCTGACTCATGTAGATAAGCAGATTAGAACCCAGCTTTAGGCTGAGCTTAGATACGAAGAGTAGCCTTATATAAGGTCGAAGATTAACAGTAGACATTCCTTACTTTAATCTTACTAGGTTTACCCTTGAACTCCTTGTCCCGCTAAAGCTACCTGCTCAACATCAACTCGTACCTTCAGTGACGCCTCTCACTGTCTGTAAACCGCTGTAGAGACTCATGCATCTCATTGTGCAATATGGCAGTTTTCACTGGGGAGTACATGGCACGAACTTGTAGCATCACTCTGTGTGCTACCCGCAGCTATCTCTATATGAGGCGCAGCTTTCCCACGCTTCACGATGTATATGCGCGCGCGCTTTCCCGCGCTTGAGCGCCCTATAGCGCCAGCCATCCGGAAGCATCCATCCACTGTCCACCAAGTTCCCTAGTGCGTATATTTCCATTTCTCACATTTGCTTATCGTTCCATCTTTATTTTTATCATGGACCCTTACTTACATATATCTTTACATACCTTACTCAGTAGTGCTTCGGCTCCGCATGACAGCGCTTAGGCGCCATACTTAAGCGCCAGCAGTACAGACTTACTGACTTACTCTCCCACCAGAACAACAGAGGACTTACTGGTTACTACCCACTATTTACCTAGCAGAACATAGTAGAAATCTATTTGTTTACACCTTGCATCTCCCTTCTCTTGTCTTACATCATATCATCACCTAAGCAAACTCACTCTTACTCTCTCTTGTTTCTGCATACACGCGCATGCATTCCCGCACTTCGCGCATTCCCGCGCCTCGCGCGCACCTGCGCTTTCCCACGCTTCGCATTGGCCAACCAGTAGTGCTTTCAGCGCATACCTCTAGATCCTTGCTGCACTCGCTTCCCCTTTAGGGTCGAACGCACTTGTCGTCTCAAGTATAGCAGACTAGGCAACGCACGACCTTACAACAATTATAGATACAGTCAGGAGCATTGTTCATGCCTCGCTGTATCGTTGAACCTTCACCGCTATCATCTCAGCGTAACCCCTCGTTAACCACCACAAGCTACATTCAAGTATGCAACCTTTGCTTGTCTGTAAAGGCCGACGACTCTCAGCACTCGGTACCACTGTCGTGGTTGTTGCTGTTTAGATCATCCTAGTCGCACACGACCGTTTGTCGTAACACTTTGTGTTGTCTTTACGACCATCTAAGCACTGGCTTAGTGGGAAGACTTCAGAAGTTGATAGTGACGCTTGACCTCACTCATCTGAGTAGTGATACTGAGCCAGGGTTTTCTTTGTCTGCTAGACTTTAGTTGTTGAATAGGGGACTTGGTACTGAAATCCAAGGACGTCTGTTCCTGATTCTGTTTAATACTCATCATGAGTTCCTTGGCAGCAGGTTCAATAGTGAACTAAGAGTTCTACTGATCACTGATTAGTCCTGACCTTTGATTCTACCTGTTTGTGCTGAGGGGGTGATTGTTATAATTTCGCACAACTTTCTGTAGTAAATTTATTACAAGAAGCATTGTTACTGAAGGAAGGGTTTCTCTTACCAATCTATTTCTTTTTTTATCAGTACCATACTGTTGGGCTGACTTTTCTTTGTTTTCTAATCACTGCCATACCATTGGAGTGAATCATTTTCTTTTTGTCATCACCATACCGTTGGGCTGACTACATTCTGTTTATTTTATTTTCTATTGTGTCCATACTGTTGGATTGACTGGTATTGCTACTGACCTCACAGAAGTACTTTTTGTCTGAACATAGCTTGGGGAAGTGTAAACAGCCACCCACGAACAACCACATTATCAGTCATTGGTATTTGTCTGAATCACTGACTGGAGATATTTGATTTTGTAGGTGTTTATCTATAGATCATCTATCTAAGAAGACACTGGGTGATAGTGGCCGCATGGACCAGGTGGACAAACGGTTGAATAGTGCGATCCCCAAGTGACAATTCTGTAGGCATAGGCAAGTAGACTACACCAGGCGTTGGTGGATCTGAATGGTGCGATCCGCAAGTGGTGATTCTGTAGGCGTAGGTGATTAGCTGAGACCAGGTTTGATAGTGGGACGCACGGACCACTTGGGCAGGTGTTGTAGAGGGCAGTGGTGGGCAAGGATGATGAGGTGGGAAGCAGGTTGGTGCAGGCAGCGTTCTGGGGACACAGAGACCACTTGGTGCTGGGCGCAAGCATTGTAGAACAAGGTGGGAGGCAGCCTGCAGGATGCTGCAAGCTGGGGGCGCACAGACCACTGAGGCACTGGAATTTTGGGTGAGCAAGATGAGACAGATGTTATAGAGGGTAGTGGTGGCCTGGGTGATGGCTGCTGAGCTGTAGAAGCGGCAGCAGCGGCGTGCAGTGTGCAGCAGTGCAGGGGGTAGGAGGACAGAGGCATGAGAACCCGCCAGATAAACCGCTATGACCAAGACAGGCAATTTGCGGAAACTGCTGGTATCAGGTGTAGGGCGGGATAAGGCGGGATACGTGCCAGCCTAGCTATAGGCTACAGTACAAAGGTATCAGAATATTTAGGGCGTGATTTAACGCTGGTGTTGGGATATTACTAGTTTCGAGCCTAAATATAGTTGACGAGGCATGCTATTGCTAAGCCTAAGAAGGCTTCCCAATTGGGTTATCCAGGTGGAATGTCCTTTGGTAAGTCGCATTCAAGAAATTTAGATGTTATACTAGGATGGACACTGTCCATATGTGCCGATACTGGCTGGTACAAAGTTCAAACTTCGTTGTTTACTGAGACTGAGAGCGTGTGACCTCGGATACGAACTCCTACTAGTACTAGCAGTGACTCGCTTCAAAATTGTAACATGTCATACTACTACTAGTAGTACAAAATGACCTTCAATATAGTATAGTAATGCGGGCTCGTACTGGTACATCCTACTAGATGAAAACAACAGAAAAGATTCAAGTACTAGTAGTACCCCGTAAAAGTCCTCCTCTTGCAAGTTGGGGGATTTGGTATGTTACTAGTGTGTAGTCTGGTGCAGCAAAATCTACAGAAGTACATGGGCCGGACAACGAAAGAAATAGTCCATGAATGATAGTAGTACAGCATACCATTAAATGACAGTGATAGTACCCAGCATCAGTGCGACTGAAACAGCGACGACACTTGCACTAGTAGAATACGCATGATCATCAGAGACAATCAATGTGAACGTACAATAGATACTACTCACCCCTACTAGAGGCTCCTTCCCTTTCCTTTCTTGGGCCTAGACTTCTTCGCCTTTGCCTCGGGAGACTTGTCGTCGCCAACCTTCGCTTTCTTCACTGCACGTTCAAGTTCGACATCAACCGATAATCCGGTGGAGGGCGTGTGTGGCTCGTCAGATGAGGATGAAGTAGTGGGGTCAGATGAGGACCCAGCTGTTGGATCGGTTGATGAGAGCGAAGTGCCGGAAGTAGTAGTGGTAGCCTGAGTGACTGCTTGATGCGATAACTTGCGCTTTTCGTACTTGTGGTGGTGCCAATCCACGTAGCGGCAGTATGCTGTAAGATACACAGCAGTAGAGATCTGGTTCACAGCAGCCTCCCACATGGGATCCCACACAGGATGAGACTTGTGTGCACTCCGGATCGAAGACTCTTCTAACCCCATCCCCTCCATCAGTGATACGATATAGTCTTTCAACCTCTCAGCAACCCCACCTAACATGCACTCAATGTCATCCATCTTTATCTTAGGGTAGACAGTCTGTAGAATATCAATTAATATTTGAGTACTAGTAGGTACAGAAAATGAATGTACCCCTTCAGCGAACGTCTCCAAGTTCTTGCTGTTGAAGTCAAAATGACCGTCTGCGCCACGCTTGAACACAGTGTACCGGACCTCGCTCACGTCGATCCAGACATGTGAGTGGATGGTGACCGGCCCAAACTTCAGCGACTTCTTGATTCGACGAGGGATGAAGTCCTCGTAGTCGATGGTGGGGCCTGCACGAAGGACTTTACTTGCATGGCTATCTTCCTTTGGTTGATGCCATCTATCCCATTCTCGCAATGAAATTATCAGCGCATAATCAGTCTCTCAAGAGCTATCGCTCATCAGCCTCAACTTCCGAATCATACTATTATCATCGGATGACAACCCGCATTCGCCTACCCATTTGTTGACGGGTCTTGGAATCTCTATTTCAGCGTCTGAGTCCGGCGGATGGACTGCAACTAACAGCTGCAAGTCAGGAATATTTGTGATATCTTTGTTTTGCAGATGATTGAGATGGAGGGTGATGTCAATTAGTCATTTGTCGTAAGGGATACCATCGGTGTACTTAGCGACAGCCTTGAAGAGATGCGAGCCTGGTTGTTCGTGGATAGGGAGTGGGGTCATGATTTGAAGCTCTTGCGTGTCTTCGAAGTAGTTGAACCTGTTAAAGATATTAGTGGTGTTATGACCTGTATGTACAACTAAGTTACTAATATTCACTTTGCTCTGATCCCACAATCTGACTCCTCCGATATAAATGCTAAGACTACAGTGTACTCCGCAGGTCTGACGTTGGTGATTACCTTCGATGATATTAGTAAAATGGCCCGAGTCGCTAATCAATTAAAAGCAAAAGAGGCCTACAAATGTGTTTGGTTGAGGATTTTGAAGAGCGTCGAGAATGACTGCACAGCGCCCTAAAAGATGATGGTCAGGAAGAAGTCAGGTTGTAATAGATAAGCGATCTGAGAAATCCTAACCCAGGCTCAAGTCATCTTGATTATCTTTAAGGTCCAGTCTTGCTTTTAATACTGCCTTGAGATCTTCAAGCACTTGTTGGTCTGGTAATTTGTCTGGCAGGGAAGTGTTGGAGGACTTTGCTGATTTTTGGACTTGTAGACATGGAGAGGAGGCAAACAGAGAGTTGGAGGGTGATGGCAGCCAGTGCAGGCCCAGTGAGGCTTTAGAATCCATGTTCATGACTGAGGGCTTAGAGTATATGTGGGGGTGTTTAATGAAAGAACCAGCAGGAGACATTGAGAGCTAGTAGTGTGATGACAACAAGTATCAGTCAGCTAGTAGGGCAAGTTGTGCCACCTCCACAGCTGCCCGCTGTTGCAGTTTAGTCAGCCAAAACCACGTGCCATACTGTCTACCATAGTAATGGGTAGTGCTGTACAGCACTACCTCATACTGTGCAGCACTGCCTTATATCGTACAGCACTGCCTTGTACAGTACATCACTGTATAATAGCAATGTATACGTATGGAGCTCTTCAACTGGAAAATGTCTGAGTCTACTAGTACACAATTTAAAGCTAGTCCCAACTATTATATTTGTTGTGATACAGGTAATCAGCAGGGCAACAGGAAAAAAACTAATACTACTAACTTACTAGTATACTAGTACTAGTATGAGTTTGATATTGCATAATAAAACTCTTTATCAATGTATTTGTTCAAGAAGAAAACACAAGCAGAGTGAGCGCTATTTTGCGCTGTTAGATGAACATCAGCAATATGACCGAACCAGGGGACAATATGGGCAAAAGAACGAAGTTGATCCAGTGGGAGGATGTCACCGAAGGGGACCCCTGCTGATCGCATTGCACATTTTAAAACATGCATTTGCATAGTGCGTTCCAATACACTTCCGCGTCGCTGAGTTACGACATCCAGGCATTGGACGTAAGTGAGAAGACGCCCAGCCCAAGGAATAGTCTTTCCTCGTGGAGGAAGCGGTTGCATAATAAGGCGCACCTCAACAACAGTGTGGCCTGCAAGTTGTTCAGACGTCAGGTATAGTGATAGTATACTACAAACTGACGATGAAAAACATACCTTTAAGTCCACTAACTGGCCATTGTTCAACTTCGGTGTCATCGACAGCGAATATAGCAGCATCATAGTGACCATACTTTTTAGTTGTGCTCAGAGGAGATGCGTTGATAGTGAGAGCAGGAGGAGTAGCTGATTGGTTGTAGTATGATGCCTGCTGCACCCATACTTTGAACCAGACCATAAGATCATTAAATGGCAGAGATGCATTGGGTGCTGCACGGCGCTGCTCCTCCAGCTTGTGAAAGCTCTGAGATGTGCGATTGTGACCTTCCCATTGAACGTAGTCAGCAAGTGCTCCCCGTAAGTCAGGCAAAGAAAAAATTTCGGCAAAAACATCAACCGGTATGCGCCGTAAGGAAGGATCGAAGTTGAGGTGAATTGCTGTACTACCAACAACAAATGTCCGGAGAGGTCTTGTCGCTTTTATGTTCGAAAAGACTTGTTTTGCCTTCTTGAAGAAATTAGTGACAGGACGTTTCGACCCCCAGAGATGATCGGTAACTGCGGCCTGTGGATCTGCCTCATCAACATCTGCATCTTTGTCGTCTGACCCCGAACCATTGTCCATCACTAGAGAACTTGAAGACTGAGACAGTTGAGCGATGAGTGATGTCGTAGTCTGAAAACTTTGACACTTTTCAACGCAATCGAGGAACCGGCATATTTGAGCATCAATGTTGTTGTTGTTGGTGGAGTCGGCAGGATCCTTGATCAGGGTGATGTGAGCGTGCTCGGTGGTATTGGCAGACCACTGCAAGAGGGAACCGACTTGACGAATGCTGGGTACGACACTCTGCATTAACTCCAGTTTAGGAATATGCCAGTTGTCGAGAACATTTTTGCTCTTGGCGCCTAGATGCGCCCCACATGCAATGATGTCTTGCTTGTGGTCATGAAATTCCTGGAGAGTGTTAAGAATCTTTTAACAATGTAATTCATCAATCACTGTTGCTTGTGATAAGTACCAAAAATCCATGAGCGCCCGAACAGCTATGACAATGCCAGGAGGAGCTGCATCAGCAATGAGGGCAACAATATAATGCTGCAGATCCCGCTGCGCTCTTCCAGTGACTTGCTTAAGGTTGGAAATACCATCCTTAAAGTGCCAGAACGTCGTGAGCGGTTGTAAAACGAAGAAGTGAAAGTCCAATTCCTGTGCGCCAACAGCTCTGAGACACCATTGAATGTCATGGTCATAGAACGCACGATGCCAGTGGTGCAGAGCCTCAGGAGTTAGAAAGCAAGGTGGATCTGCGAGTGGCCAGTCAGACCAGAATGGACGGGCGACGCCACTGAGGTGGAAGGGGGCACATGCAGTGAAGTAAGCCTCGACATCTTGGGGATCACATTCAATGCTGGCAAGCTGGCCAAGTGTCATTATAGCGGTTCGTGGGGGGTGTCAAAAGGCATCTCCAAAATTTTCATACATCGCCATAGTTACTGGTGAGGTTTTCCCCTGAACGCATGCAAGCATGCACGCCTCAGGTGTATCGACTATATATGAAGCCAAGGGCATAAAACAATACCTGAGGTTTCCGACCGGGTCTGACATCATTCGCCTGATACATGCAGCTTGCTTGAGCGGCTCAAGAATGACGTCCAGACATTGGTGGACCAAGCGGGCTTCCAGGACACTCTGCAACCACTTCACCGGATGCAAAAACTCAGCAATCGGAAGCAGTGCGGTGAGAAGGAAAGCATGGGAGGATGCTTTGTTTCGAGTCGCCATCTTGATATTGGCAAGGCTGATAAGAAGCGGATGGGCAACGCGCCCACCAGTCATATTTGTGATGTTGGTTTTGTCCGAAGAAAGTATGACACCCAGCAATGTCGCGCCCTCTGGAAGTTGTGACTATGATGGAGGATGAGATATAGTAACTTAATACGACTACTAGTACTAGTAATTGATAAGACACATACCTGCATCGACCATGCTGCATCCCCAGTCATCCATTCACTGTACATTCATACTGTACGTTCCATCATGTTGTATACACGTGTAGGTGTAAAATCAATTTCATTGGAAAAATGCAGGTGGCTAAAAAGCGATTTGATGCAATCCAGTGGATCATGCCAGTAAAGACAGACTGGTTGTTTTGTTGGATGAGTCGTCGAGATGATGCAGTACTGCCACTTCGGAACAGAAGGCAGAAGCTCGGCACGACCATGTAGCTCCTTCGCTGTGAAAAAGGAGAGAGGTAATGATTTGATCTGCTTAAAGATAAGAACTTGTAACAGAAAACATTCACTGACTCGAGACATACCAGTTCCAGCCCCAGAAATTGATCTATGGCTGCCATACTTAGGGATGAGCACAAGAGAAACTTTCCGAGCTCCCAGTCCTGGAGGGATGCAAATGGATAGTACAGATTGTCCTTGCGATAATGGGAATATGGATCCATGTTGAATCTATCCTGGAAGGTCTGGCCACACTGATATACCTTTGCAGCACCTTCAAAGTGCTCAACATAAGGCTTCTCCGATACTTGATCACCCCAGGACTCTTCAATAGACCCCGGAAGGTCATTCTCCAAGTTCACAGGCACAATACCCTCATAGTAGACGTTTGAGTGATCCTGCCCTTCCACCTCGAAGTCCATCAGGAAATCATCGTGGTGAACAGGACTCGGTGTTCTGGTGGTAGCAGTACTAGTAGTCATGTGCTGGCCTGACTCGAGTAAAATCTGTGATGCACTCTGGAGTTTGTTGATCCGTTGTAGATAGGATGTAAGAGGTTGACTGAGGTGTCACGTAATAGCCAGGGCACTTGGAAATGATTTCAAGCAATTAGGACAGTTGGCCGGCATTTTAGTTGGTAGTAGACAAAAACACACGCACACTGCACAGATGACCCGAACCCGCTGGCAAGACTAACAGCACTAGTAGTAGTACTAGTAAATTGATTTGATTGACGTGAAAGTCCTGGCAGCACTGTGCAGTATTACGTCGCAAGGCTTGACATACTATTTGTAGTGCCTTTTACAGCCCATTGGTTACTACTACTACTACCACTACTATATGTACTGTACCTACTATAGTAGTATGGCATTCAGCCTGGATCTTCCGACCTGCTTCAAACATGCAGCAAGTTGAACATTCAAGTTCAGTTGTTCGCTTCAAGTCCTCTCTCTGCCGGTGACTTGGTGTGTACTATTCCCATGGGCCAACAGAAAAAGACAACTTGGGTACCAGTTGGCGATGTCGAACCTCCCCGTCATTCAGGGCGAGCTAATGCTGGGGCTGGAGGAGAAATTTCTCAGTCAAGGAGGGTTGGAAATGCCATCCAGAGTCCAGTCAAAGTGCTTAAGCCGAACGCACCAAATGTTGTCGTTCCTCCTGATAAGATCGAAAATGCGATGGCTCCATCCAACTTGAAGAAGAAGAAAGGAGCTCGTCAGAGGAAGCCTGCAGTCACTCCAGTAGTAGTAAGTGATTCATTTCTGTTATAGTAATTTCATCGCTACTATACTAGTAGTTATTGACATTTGAGTTCAAGCAGGAGACCTCAGGCCCAACTGCTGCAGGTCCCGCACCTGTTCTGCATGTCGCAAAAAACGGAAGGTTCGGTTTGCAAGACTATCCACTTCCCTCGGCATATGTCAGCTCAAAGCCATTGCAAACTGATCACACAGCTCATGGATCACGCAATCCTCTTCAGCCTGGCTCAACAAGTCATGTCCAGCCTCCTGCCCATCCTGTCCAGCCTCCTGCCCGTCCTGTCCAGCCTCCTGCTCGTCCTGCCCAGCCCCCTGCTCATCCTGTCAAGCCTATTATCAAGCCCTCGGCTCGTCCTGTGGAGTCTCGTGTTCTTCCTGTGGAGTCCCTTGCTCGTCCTGTCCAGCACACAGGCGCCCTTGCTCGTTTTTGTCGTTCTCGCTCAAGTTCATTCACTTCCGACCTCAACTTTCATACTAGTGGTCAACAGGAGCCATCAACAATATGGCGACCACTTCCAGGCAGTTCTGTTTCATTTGTCCGTCAAAATGTCTTTGCGGATGGAAGTGACGACGAAAATGAAGAGACTCAGATGGATAGGGAGATGGAAGATTTCGATATGGAGAAGAATCAGGATGCTGACCTCGAGGAGAACCTGGACATTAGCTTTGAGGAAGATAACGGTGAGGAGATTCAGGACGCTGACTTCAAGGAAGATAACGGTGAGGAAGATGGTGATATTGATATTGACTTGGAGGAAGATGAAGTCGATGCTGCTATTGGCGGTGAAGAGCACGATGATGGAGATGGCCTGGGCGATGGGGACTTATATGGAACGGTGACAGCCCCTATAAACCATAGCAACCCAGAGGATCATATCTACCGCCCGGGACAGGCAGAAAAACACGTCAACAACGGGGCACGAAAGCAAGCTGGCTGCCCGCAGGCCAACAGCAAACAAGCACCGTCACGCGGCAAAGAAGTGGTAAGCACTTATTGGCTCATAGTATAGTCTGATGATTATGATATTTCAGCCCAACATCAACTACGATCTGCTCCAACGTCACCATTCAAACAACCGCCGGCCACGTTCCCCATCACCCTCATATCTTATTGATGTCCGTGAGCAGCAAAGTAATCCGCGCCCAAAGCCTAAGCGCCCTCGCAAAAATGACCCGTCACCAGCTAATGATGGTTCAGACTGTGACGACAACAACGAATTCGAGCGCGACTCTGGTGTTCAGAGCTGTGCTACCAAGAAGAATAAGAACGCGAAGGGCACCGCCAACCCAACCACACTTGGATTCTTCCCTCCTCTTTGGATCAAACTACTTGACTTTGCGAAGGCCAATTTTAGACAGCACCTCGCCATTGTGGCCCCTTTCCCCCAACGTGAATCAGCTATTGACGAAGGCGGAGTATGTGGGGAAATGATTGCGGAAGCTATCATTTATTGGCAAGAACAGAAGTGTCAACTTGAGAAAGGTCTGTCTATCTCGCTATATCAACTACTTGTAGCCCACTGACATATGTATCGAGGCTACTACCCGAAATTCAAAGCAGAGATGGCTATTGTGGTATGTACTGCTAACTTGAATGCTTTACTACATCTTATATTAGTATGCTGACACAGATTTTTAACGATGCTGCGACCTTTCGAAGCAAAATAAAACAAGTTGCTCTCGCCGTGGTTCCGTTGGAGTATGAGCTTGTCTCACAAGGAGGTACCATTGCAGCCGTCAAAATCAAGGCATCCGGTCTCATTCGCCACTTGTTGTTTTTATGTGGGGTAGTCGATACTCATGTACGCTCTTCATCATCATCGACAGTATTCTACACTAACAAAATGGCAGGGTCATTCGTCTAACTTCGCGCATAACGCGCTCCGGTCTGTCTGCCTTCGAGTGTTTTATGATAGCGGCTCAAAATCTTTGCGTCAATTCCCTGCCTTCCGAAAGACTATTCCGGACAACGCTGTCATCCTGGTTGCAACAATTGTGAATATTTACATATTACTACTAGTACATTCACTGATTTTTTTCTTTATTCAAGGTTCGAAACATTCTCGACATTTATGCCAGGCATGGCCAAGCAAACACCAAGCAAACGAACATCGTGGATTCAGAGGTCATCTACAAAAAGATCGCTGGCTTGTTTAAACATGTTAAAGATGACGAGTATCATGGTCCGAAGCTGCACAAGATGCTTCAGTCTTGGGCACAGACCGGCATGTGAGTCTCTGTCTAATTTATATTCCTAGTACCATTGTTGACCATCAAGATAGGAATGAGGTCGCTATGAGTGGTGAAGATGAAGATGGTGGTTCTGAATGGGAGGTTGATCTTAATTAGTGTTACTATCTTTAGCCCTGCATAGTACTATCACTTTACTTCGCAGTAGTACTACTGTTTCTTGCAGCAATATAATTACTATGTTTCACGCTACTAGTACAGTCTGAGTCTGATCATTGTCAGCAGTATTCTACACTAAGACATCATGAAAGGTAGAATATTTGATCACATACATCGCTATATAGCACTGTACAGTGAGAACCACCAACATAATGTGGATCCACTGTGCAGCGCTACCTAGCGCTACCCGCCCTGTACCATATTGGGTAACCAACGCACAGCATGACAAATCCGAAGCACACTATGTCGTATTGTGGCTCAGCTGTGCATGGGGGGACTTCCCTGTGAACCCTGAGTGGCTGTACGGCACTGTGCGGCACTGTGCGGTGCCGTACAGCCACTCAGGGTTTTGCTGATGTACTTCCCACAGTGTGGTCGTGAATGATGGGGCTTCCAAGAAACTGTCGCTGGCAGTAGTATTTGTTGTATCTGTTATAGGTGCAGCATGAACCACTCCAACGAGGCAGAGGAAGACGCAGAAAAGTACTGCGCATAACATTTTTGGGGTGTCTCAGAGCCGCATGCATCTTGTTCAAGCTATTTGCAATTTGAGGGTACATAGACTTTACGAATTTGACGAGAACAAGACCCCTCAGATCCTCGGCTACCGTGTGACATGTCCCAGCCACCCAGGCTGCCCACCAAGCCCCGATGATCTCACCTTCAAATGGCAAGCACCCCGTCACCCTAACGTTATAACCCTCGAATAACCGACACGTTCATCGTGTTTGCTGACCTATTATACACTGGCAAGAAGTACTTGATCGATTGCTACGTCACCTCACCACGGATGGCAAACTGTCATCCCTTCTTTTCAGTTCGCCAACTGTCCACAGTGTCTGAATGAATATGAGACCGTGCCGAAATACTGCAAGGGAAGGTCGCAGGAAACCTGAAGCAACAAAACTGTTAGTAACAAGGGGATAGAATAACACGAAGAAAGTCAAGTACCGGACCAATCCTGGGATGAATTCGGGAGTAAAGCTGATCTCTTTGCCCTGGTCATCTTTGGCAGGAGAAATATCCAACGTGGCCAACATGGTCGCAATGGCAGCCCACGCGGAGGAATCGGCGTTATACCGCCCTGATCACAGTTTATCTGTCGGTGGATCTTTTATGGGATTCGGACAAGTTAACGAACCTGGACATGCACGCCGGCCAAGGCCGAAGATGTATTGTGCAGGGTCATCACTTGTCAACGCGCCATCGCTATCAATGAACCTCTCTGGTATAAAATTAGATGCGTCGGGGTACCGTTTTTCATCCCGTGCAATACCCCTACAATCAAGTCAGTACCACAAAAGCTGGGAGGAACATATCAGACCATGTGTTGTATGTGATGATTGTGCCTGATGCATGATACTATAAATAATTATTGCGTTGATTCCGGGACAAAAACAGCAGACCTTTTGGAATGAAATACCCATTGTATACATCATCACTCGAGGTAGCATGTGGTACGCCTATGAGGTCATCTTCAGCACAAGTCAGATCATTTGGCGGGGAAAAATACCAAGAGGCGTAACAGGCTGCCATCGCCAAGTCTCTCGCAGGACTGCTTCGATGTAGGGTAGCGATGCTCTGTCCTCGAACGTTGGCAACCGTTCTTTTCCAACCACCGAGTCGATTTCCGCTTGTGCGCGTTTCTGAACTTCAGGATATAATACCATGGCCAGGGAAAAAATCATCAAAGTTGCTGCACTCTGTGACGAGGATAAGCAGCGGAAAACACGATGGAGTTGTCCATTTACCGTCTCATATGAAGCTGTGCGATATTAGTGTATGTCGAGAGTACAACGTTGCTCGTTAAAAGGCTGACTCACCTATAATAGCAGTAGTAGCTGCTTTCTTCAACGCATTCTCGAATGCAGGTTTGAATGCCTCCTCTTGCCTCTCCATCCGTTGCAAATTTTCTGCAACCATCGAAGATTGAGCGGGCGACGACCCGTCGGCCTTGCAAAGAGCCGAGTCAACGTCTAAAACCAAGAGAAAGATAAACACCCACCATGTGTTGCTGCACATATCGAAACGGCATGTCGGCCATTTCATTGATGAGCTCCGTCGAACCTCGAGCACTACGCTTGATCGAGGATCCCCAGCACCAGTCAGGAACCTTTAGTACTACATTTCACAAAAGTGCGTGTCAAATTAACGCTATCTCATCCAGGAGAGTTGAGCTCACAGAAGGGGAAGGTTTTGAGCATTAATGCTCTCTCTGGGGACAACACGGTCAAGCTTGGAACCAGTGCCTTTATCACGGTCTGCACCATAGGATCATCACGAGCACTGATATTGTAGTCGTATACTGTTGACATCACAACAGATAACGAGAATCTGTGAACAGGTAAATAATGGTTCAATTCGTAAAAATCATTCGCTAACGTTGCGAAGTGGTCGTAATAATTTTCAGGGTCATCAACTAGGTTGACGATAATCTCACGAGCCCGCTTGATTTGCATTGGGCGAAATTTTGCTGCAGACTCGGGGCGAAAAGTTTGGTGGAAAAGTCGCCTGCAGAGACGCCATTCATCGCCATAAGCCATGAATCCAAAGTTGATCGACAAGCCATATCTGCGAAAACCTTAGACTGATTGAATAACGGAATACTGAACGAACGCACGGTACGAGTGTTGCTAGATATGGTCGATCGGAGTAAATCCGAGAACGCTTGTCCAGTAAGGCTTCTGCGATGTGCTGAGAATTGATCACGACCATTTCCTCGTCTAGACTTCGCACGAAGACCAAGTCCCCTGACATAATGATTCACACCACGCATGCCCTATGCTATCTGTTCACGTACCATACATAGCACTCCACTTGGTGTAAGTCAGCCAAGGCTGACAAGCGTCGATAGATAAGACGCTCCCCAACAGTGGGAGGGGCACTGGGCCAGGAGGAAGAGGAGCATTATTCTGTCGCTTTTTGATGAACAACTTGAGTGCCTTGACGGCGACAAAGGAAAGAGAAATGCCAGCGAGGATGGCAAGATGACGATCAAGTGCAAGGGCCATGATTCGAGCAGTGGGTTAGTAAACTGTATATAACGACCATCCTTATAACCGCGGGGAAGTGGGGTAATCGGTGGCAATTTTGCAACTCGGTAATGCGCCTTCCATCGCTTATATGCATATGACTTCTTGCTCAAATCACATCAAACTTTTGCATAGGCGTCGGATGTTCTGGAGATATCCTATGATCACAGAAGAATACGATCATGGAAGGAGAAGACATACATACATACATACACAAGATATGAAAAAGGTGTAAGATTGAGCAAGCAGCATGCACCGCGGACTCGCCCATCTTCGTGTTCCAGATTTTGCTACATCGTCATAATATCTGTCCATCGCAAATTGCGTTATTGGGTGGATAGATCATCACCCACGGAGAGAAATCCAGGGTTGTATTACCGCTCTTTAGTCATATTGTGCGCCGTCCGCCAGGCAAGTGTATAACACCTTGTACCCGATCGACTCTTGCTCCTTGGCCCTTACTGGTTGGGCAGGAAATGATCGGTGTTCGATGACTATAGCAGATCTTGATCATGTATTCGTTGAATTTGGACCGTCAGCAGGAAGATAACACTCGAAGAACTCATTTATCACCTGAGGTATTATGGTCACTCACCTCTTTGTCCCACTTCCTGAATAAAACAAGCCTATTCTCGTATTTCTCGACGTCTGACAGCAAGGTCCATATCATATCCAGAGACCAGTGGGCATCGGAAATAGGAGGGGGAAGCGATCCCTTCTTTCTTATGACACGAGAATCAATAATCCACCGACACTGGAATAGTATTGGGGCATAAGCATAAGCGCGGATAAGCATAAACCGTAAGCTCCCAGGTGAGAGCGACCCTATCAAATAATGTGATCATCGGCAGAAGAATTTCGTAAAATCGTCCTAAGAAACCTCAGCTTCGAGTTGGATTATATCATCCCGAAAATAAGAAATTTGGGTAGACTGCATGCAAACTCTGTGACTAGCACACGCTGTAAAGTTACCTCAAGTATGTGTTCCCTGAGTCACGTCCGAGTTACGACCTGGTCATCCACCGTGCGTTCAGGGTCATCCGCATTAAATAAGGCGAGAGAACGAAGACACGAGAGCGCAAGTTCCCGATTTCTTGAGATTGCGAGGGTCTCATGTTATGATGATGTGGTGTTGAGAAGCCAGTTCTCTTGTCGTGGCATTGAAACGGCATCCACTTCTGGCCATCTATCGAACGACCTTCCCTTTCTCAGGAGCTTGCCATCTTTGTAACGAGGAGACCCAGGTGAGGACAAATATGAATGACTCGACGTCGTGCTAACACAGGTACTTGACCTTGCCTTCTATGACCGTCTCCGTAATACCACTGAGAAGGTCAAGCGCCATGAAAGGTATTGTCCTTGCACACTCCTGGTATTGAGGAATATCTCGAGTCGATGGTAAGTCGAAGTTGCTGAAGACGTCAGTCACTCGACCGCACGAGGTCCAGTATACTATTAGATTGCTAAAGTTAGCGTTGCTGTCACGGACACCGTTTTTCCAGAGGGTAGGATGGCCTATTGTCGTAGTTGTTATTATAGTAATGCACAATAAACAACAAGGAAGAACGACATACAGACAACGGTTTGCCACTATGCGCTGATGAACTCGTTCCGCTCAGCTTTGTGATTGAAAGAAGCAGCTTTCTGGATACAATAAAGTATGTGATGCTGACTCGGGCCCGTTGAGCGTCCTCCATCTCTAGGACCCTCTTGTTTTTCGACATAAATGCACTTTCGCAATGAAGGATTATTTCCGGAATATTGCGCCACCAAGGCATTTCCAGCCTGAGTGAATATCGGACATGATAAGGTATTGATTAGTATTCCCTGACTCTGCAAAGTAGAACGTTTATCTTACCTTGCCTGCCCAGCTTCTTCTACATATTGAATTTGATCCAGAAAGGTCTCTCTCGAGTCTCCACAGTTTCCTTCGTAGCACATACACCGCGCTGATGCGTGTACATACTATTCCACGGAAACAATAGTTTAGATGTTGTCTTTAACTGAGACACGTACCGTGTCAATAACTGCCTGGGATATGATACTATCAGCATAAACGTCTGAAATGGCCTTGTATCTTCATTTTTTTTGCTGCATGCGAGGTATCAGATAGGGCAGATGATTGATTCACGTAGAGAACTGTAAGCGTCCAGTACTCAGTGATAGTACGGGTATTCGAACTCCGCTTAATTAGACTTGCGTGTGCAGGTCATGTGATCGCGTAATTCACGAGAGGATGTATTACTATCTACACGAAAGCCCAACTATCAGTCCCGCGAGAGATAATTCAAAGCTGCTGGTACAATTAACAAAGTACCCAATCGTCGGGGAAATGACGGCGGGCGAGGGTGGGCACAGATAATAAAGCTTGATGCCTGATGCATGATGCATGATGGCGTCAAACTTGAGTATACTGACGGATAACATAAGCCAGCGACACTAAAAAACAAGGTAATACATGATTTCACCCCCCGCACAGCTCTCAACATTGCATTTTTAGCAACTGCGATACCCTTTCCTTCGTGTGGCGAGGGGTGAATATGCACGGGAATACAGGGTGCCTGCATCGGCTGCCTCAGATAAAATATAGGGATCCTCAAGGATGACTCACGTCGTTAAGCCTCCCGTCCATTTCACTCCTTCAGCATCAGGCCCGACATTCCATCCTGGCGCACGTTCCAACCGGAAAACAGTTAGAATGTCCACAACTGCGGCGAATAAAGAAGCATCGGCAACGTGTCGTCCAACACTGCTGAAAGGTGAGCCAAACCCGTCTATTCGCAAAACTCTAAACTTCGTACCAAATGCGCCTTCCAAATCCAAAAGCAAAGGAAACGTCATCAGGGCCTTGTGTTGACGGCTCTTCGACTGCGACTTTTGACATGTAACGCTCGGGTATGAACCTCGTTGGGTTAGGAAATTTATCTGGATCGCGCGCCATAAACCTTGTATAAGAAGAAATGGTTATGTATGATCTTTGTTCACTTGGTATGATGAATCACCGTGCGTTAGCTATTACGGTAGCCCCTTAAGAAACAGTTTTAGAAGAGGGATAGGGTTTTCAGTCCATAGACTGACCTTTTGGGATATAGTAACCTTCGTAGATGTCGTCATTTACTGTGGCATGTGCAATGCCTAAATCCACAGTCAGTGACCGTGCTAACCGGAGTTCCATGAGTCAAGAGTACTGACCCAGAGGGACGACAGGGAACCACCTCAGCGTCTCCAGTATGATGGCATTGATGTAGGGCATAGAAGCGCGATCATCCCAGTCGGGCAATCTTTCGAGAGTTTCCCCAATGACGGAATCAATCTCTGCTTGCGCGCGTGTTTGCACCTCGGGATATAGAACCATCGCGAGCAGGAAGACGTATAAAGTGGACGTCGTCTGGGCCTTTGGTCAGTATATGGCTAGAATAGAAATCGCGTCAAAGTATACAGTTTCTGAGGCGGCTGGGAGTGCGGAGAAAATGAGTAGAGATACGTCAAAAACATAATAACCATTGCAGAATTGTCACGAACCAGCATAACCAGATGCACTGGATTCCTTGATTCCTTGCTCAAGAACAGCGGCCTCCCCTTCATCTTGTGTTTTGACTGGTATACGTTTCAATGCATCCGACACTACGGATGGTGCAGCCGTCCCCGCAGCCTGAGAATCGATCATCATGAGCCTAATCTAAATGATACAAAAGGCACTGGAAACTTGCCATGTTGTTCTTCACATGTTCAAATGGCATGTCCATAATCATGGGAACGAGGGTTCTCTGGACTATAGCATCTCTTACGAAGCTCGCTCCAGGGAACCAAGGAGGAACTTTTTTCACTGTCAGTGCATTAGAATAGAACTACGGCTGATCGAAGTCATACGCACATATGGGAAACTCTGCTACAACAGCTGCGACCTCGGGCCTGAGTGCTTTTACATCTATCTCAAGTGAGCGTTCAACGAGCGCAAGAAAGGGATCATCAACGGGCGCTATAGCATAATCATACATGATTGACATGATGATAGACGTGCTGAAGCTGCGTAGAAAGTATGGTTCAGCCACGCAATACATGAAGACAGAGATTGCTAACGTGTGTAAATGGGTTCCATACACCTCCGGAGAGGCTAGTAGGTTTAGTATCAAACTGTGAGCATTGCGCATTTGAATCGGACGAAAGGATGACAATGCTTCTAAATGGAATGCTTCATGGAAGATTCTCCTGTCTGTAAAGACATGATAAGTGCGATAACAAAACTCGAAGGGACAATATACTAACGAAGTCTCCACTTGTCTGAGTAGGGTAGAAAGACAGAGGAGTAGTCATGAGCAAAACTGGGACTCGTTTAACAATAGGAACATCAAAGGATAGAAGGACCTCACAAGCCAAGAAGGTGCACAAGCCCTGGGGGTCTCGTGGAATAGTTCTGTGAACGACGGTCGAGCAGGTCATGCGCAACTCTTTCGGAGTTGATGATCACGATATCCTGACTTAAGAGTCGGGAGTAAACGATTTCCCCTGTGTCGCAATTCAGTACATCCAGATCCACGTGTCGGAGGTTCTACGCACCATATTCAGTTCCCCATCTCGAGTATGCTAACCATGGATGATCTGGGTCGATTCCGATCACATTTCCAACAAAAGGGAGAGGTGGAGGACCAGGGGGTAAAGGATGCTTCTTGGTGTCTCTCTTCTTTTGCAAGGATTGCACTACCACGAAAGATACAAGCGATGCGAGGGCGAGTGCAAGTACTAGTGTTGGGGCCATCAGTTGAACCAAACAAGTAACTGAAGCTCCCCCGTATATGCGTCTGGATTTTGTGCGGCCGGTGATCCCATCAATGCTGTGGGGCTATGTCGTTCCCGACAAGTGTCGATTCTTGACGGCCCCGAACCCCTTGAACAGTGTCGTGGAAGCACAGCTTGGCTTCAGTCTGTGGAGATCGATTATGTTGAGCCTGTACATCTGTATGGCTAGACTGTACACCATTCCATACTACGGCCGTCGCTGTGCCGGTGTAACCTGCCCTGAACTGCCATGCTGTGCAGGTGACCGACAGCCACAGCAACGACTTGGTCTGCTTCAGCTTCAGCCTTAACATCCAAAACCGTTTGTCACAATAAGTTATTTGTTAAGACATCTATTATGTCATTTTCAGGTTTGTGAAAGGCTCACAGCGATCATCAGGTGCGGGTATCGACGCAGTACTTCTGCACTCACTACCTCATTTCCCAGTTCTTCGCAACGAACCCTAAGCCCTTTACCTCGTTTGTGCATTGTCACTGAATCATCGCATCAAATTTTGCCGAATTCTTCGGTGAGCAATGCACGGGCGCAAAACCTAAGAAGCATGCAAAAGGAGGGTTATGGAAGAGTACCTCGACGAATCGTACTCTACTAGATCGGAAGCGACTAACTCAAACAATACCAATGAACAGCAGGTGTAAAGAAGTTCTGGGACGTCACAGAACTGCCCCCTTACATTGTATAATGATGTCACTAGCACGAGGAACCACAGGTGGCCGAATGTATTTCTGGAATCCCAGACGCTCATGCGTGTTTGACGCTGTTACTTTACATCACGTGACCGGCGCGTCCTAGACGCGTCGAATGTCGACAACCAAATAATGTCAGCCGCCGTGCTGTATTATATAAACATCTTCAGTCCCGTTTCACTCTCTCATCCGGTTCTTCTTCTCTCTCATCTTCACAGCTCCTTGTCTTCCTGCCTCATTCCGGACGTTCCAGCAAGATATGTGGCGTGCGACTTGGAAGCATCCCAATGCAATCTTGATGGTATCCTTGTTATTTTCGCCACCAGCATTGGTCTTGCCAGTTTGACGCCACATGGTACGTTTCTTGCTCATAGTGCTCCGTATATGCCAGACCACTGGCTTTCTCTCAATTGCGCTTAGGTCTGAAGGCGAGCTTCCACAGGACACAAAATGTATGCCTTATTCTCGCCACATTCTTATCTGCCTTACTAACCGACATCAACCGCTCAGGTGTTGAAGGCAAACCTCCAATATTCAAGGACGCGAAAAGACATCATAATGGAACGATATAACATAGCTGCTGCCCTTCCTGGGCGTCGCTCGCGGCGTGGACGGTACAGTGGACAGGACCTGGGTCCATCCGACCCTCTTTGAGTGCGTTTGGTGGCCACATTCGCCGGGGCTCTCGGGTGCTTGACTTCTCTCCGCCCTGTACCTCCTCAGCATCTCCTCGGTCGGTTGTACTGGCCCGCACCATGGTCTAGGCACCCCGGTTCACATCATCTCTCGCGGCTCGTAAGTTCGAGGGCGAGATAAGAGGGTACGTTCCACTTTGATCTTCTAGCCCGCTGCTGACATCATGTCCTTTTCAGAGTATCGGTGGTCGCTCTTATCCAGGTCGGGACCTAGTGGTGGCTCGGGCGTGGAACGTTGGCCCTGTTCTGCAGGCGTTGCTAGCTTCCATTCCGTTCGCTCCTCAGTGCCCGCCGGGTCCGTCGTGGCATCGTTACATTCAGTCTGCTTCCTCAGCGCCAAGAGGCTCAAAGCTGAGGTCATCAGCGCGAGTAAGTCCACCCCGGTTGAACAAAGCTTGATACATTGACAACAAAACACATACTGGACAAGAGGAGAAAGGACTGTCGCGACCCAGGTTGTGGGGAAAGGTGAGTGGTTCTATTTTCTCGCGTTTATGGTTGTCTTCGAGAGTGGCAGCATCAGCTCGAGACGCCATGTGTTATTAGATCGATATGATCATCATTTAATGACACATGGAGTCTCGATCAGCTGGTCTAACGCCCGACTTCTAGGACTTGCAGCTACCGCAACTACAGAGCACGCTGTGATCACCAGACTAAGAGAGGCGGCAGCGGATTTGTATACAGAACACGCGTGGATCTTAGGATGATTAGTGGGGACACATACTTGAAACATCTAACATATCATTCGATCCCGCGGAAATTTCCACCTGAGCGCCACCTGTACTCTAATTACCCCTGTGCTCCCGATCTTTGTGTCTCCTTTTCGATCTCAGCCGCCTCTTTCTCTCCTAAGTTTTCTGCTTTTCGTCTACCGTCATCATGGCCTTTGCGTGCTCATCCAAATTCTACTCCTTATACTTTGAAGGCGAGAAAACGGTTCTGGAAGATGGATGGCTTTGTGCCTCTCTCTGCCACCCGAAGACGGTATTTATTTCATCAACGCTCGCGCAATTACCAACACTGCAGATAAAGACACGTCTCTAGAACTCTATTGTGTCGATGTATGTCGCTGTGGTTCCTTCGCTAATACAACTCCAGAGATAGTGGAAGAGCGCTTCCTACCCTCATCGTTGTCGGCAAAGTTTCTAGAGGCTCTTCTGAACTCGTCGGCAGTCGCGCTTTCGACATGGACATCATGCAGTATGGCATCATGCATGGGAAGTGATAAGAGTGACCATTCAAGGTTATAGCTTGCTTCAAGATCATACTATAATTACAAACATATTCTGAATCATCATACATCCTTCAATAAAACTCGTCCCAAAAATGAAACAACATCAGCTCACAACCTCAACCACTCCCTCACAAATAACCCAGCCTCCCTACGCATCCCACTCGTACACTCATGCCCTGCCCCCTCCTCCACCACAACCTTCTTAACACCCCCCTCTCCAACTTCAAGACCCTCAACAAACTCAGCCGACGCCACCCACGGCACAAGTTTATCCTCCTTCCCCGAAAGCACCAACACCTTCTTCCCTAAAAACGGGTTGGAAGCGTCTTTTGCGCGGTACGCTAGTTGTGCAGGGTCGTGCCTTTCTACGTATGTCATAAAGGAAGTGGGGAAGTAAGGTGAGGAGAGGGGGATGTTTGAGGATTGGGCGCGTCGAGAGATCAGTTTCATGTAGTCGGGGCAGCCGATTATGGGGATTCCGAGGGTGAGGCGGGGTTCTAAGGGATTGTGAGTGTGGATGAATTTGCTAGATGAGCTGGATACGTACCTCTAGAAAGCGCAATCCACGTCGAATGTCCTCCAAGACTCACACCGCCCATACCCCATTCCACAATCGTTCGCTCACCCGAGGGATAGAGGGAGGAAGGAAGGTGGTCGATTAAGAAGGACACGTCTTGTGCTGTACCAGCTTCGAGTGGGGTCAGATTCACGACTCACGTTTAGTACCGGTTGTGACCTGAACATACTTTGGATGGTATACATGTCCACCCTGTATTCAAATGAGGGGACGTTGTCAACTTTATGACATGGTATGAATGGACAGCAACGTACGCATGCTGATCATTATTCTCAGCCGGTTCTTTGCTCCATGCGAAATTCCGCTGCTGGTTCACGAGTCTCGTCCCGTGGTTCCTGTGATCCTTTTCCCCGACCCACCATCAACCTTTTCTTTCCTAAGAAGACGAGGCAAAAAGTGACTCACAAAAGCAATGACGATAAGATCTTTCTTCCTCTCTCCCGCACCCGATCCATAACTCTCATCAAAAATGACTTTAATGGTATCAATTATATATTGATCTTGTGCGCTGTCGAAGCGGCCATGCAGGAAGAAGAGTGCGTGGATGGGGTTTGTAGGGCTAGAGGTTGAAGTTGGGTGGGAGTAAACGTCGACGAGGAGACCGCCGATTGGGAGTGTTTGTTTAGTGGGCTGCATTGTGGGACTAGTGTGCTATCATGATGGGAAGGACTCGGTATATATATCATAATAATGTGTCCAACACGCTGAGCACCTGATCAGTCGCAATCTCCCCTGTCATGTGCGTGTTAGTATTAATATCAGTGTCTCGTGTACATGGAAGCCAGCGTTCTGCATGTACAGGATGGGGTCCGAGGCTATTCCTCATGTGACGATGTGACTATCAAGATTTAAACTTTTCTCAGGTTTGTTACGCCGAGGGTATTAGTGAGCGCATCTCAAAAAATCAAGTGCCGTAGGGTTATAATGCTACTGGTACACGTGTAGGCATGCGTGCCGTTGATCCCAGTCAGGCAAAAAGCATATGGATTCAAGTGCACACTCAAGTCAAGGCTGAGGCGGTGCAAAGGCCATGAGTGTAAGTGCATGGCTTCGACCTGTAGAAATGACGTCCCTGACTCCCACCAGCCGCGTTCGAATTACTTGGATTCATCAACCCACAATTGGCCCCTACACTGAGCAAGTGATACAGTTTTCACTTACAATTCATGCTGATATCCTAGCCTCCACCAGTTCACAAACGTCCTCAATCAATGGCAATCATCGATGTCTTCAATGCTGAAATCGCCCAACAAGTGATAGACAGCTTGGGCGGGAAGCACCTCGTAAACTCTCTAATCACTACTGTCGAGCGCCTCGCGCAGACGACAGACACCCTCTCCTCAGACATGACCACAACCCTCGCGTCTTTTACGCTCTTCGTAGAAGACCTGACCATCGTTGTCGAGCGCCTCACGCAGAAAACCGACACACTCTCCTCGGATGTTGGCGCAACTTTGGCACTGCTCGTGGAAAACCTGACTGCGACAACGAATGCGCTAGCGCTAGACATGCATTACCTATTGCAAGGTTGCATCGCTCTTGTCGCGTTGTTGTGCCTGTTGACAGTCCTCTGCATCGTGCGCTGGTGCTACGCATTTAGTAGAGAGCTTCGGGGTGTGCAACATCTCAAGACTGCGTAAACTTTTTTTGCAGTCCTTGGGGTCAGTGACCCTATGTTAGATATGTTTCGTCATATGAATCTTTCCTTCGTATGTAGGTGGTGTACATGGTGCGCTGGCATATTATGATTCGGACACGTATTCCCATACTTCACAGCGAGCATGGACCAACTTGAAACCTTTTTCGATGAGTTGAGCGACAAGGCCATCAAAGAACTCTCCAAGAAGCGGAACTGCATGATCCTGGATATCTTGCATTGGACCTCTGACTCCTACCGCCCCTAGAGCGATTTCCAGCGCCTGTTATTCTCCATGCTACGATCTCTAGTTTGTACCGATTTCGACGCGCTCGCGTATTTATAAGACACACATGATACAATAAGAGCCGATTGGAGCCATGGCATAGGTGACACCCAACGCTGCAGAATTATCCAATGCTGACATCTTGTAAGTCAGTTTCTCCATTGTTCCACGATGGCGTTGTTCATCAGTCCCTCGGGAAGATGCATCTAGACCCCAGGTTCTGATCCATGCGATCGATATCCTATCATAAGAGGTTGGGTTTTGACTGGCATGCACAATGACTCAGGGCCGAGTGGCCAACGCTGAATGATGATGAGGGAACGATCCATCCACCTTATAAAGCTTCATAAATCTGCACATTGCATGTTGTCCCTCAAATAATGACATTTCCAAGGTGCTCAAATCCATCGAGTTCGAAGGCTATCTTCCACTCACAGCCAGATCTTTTCAAAGATCTCATTCATCACCAGCTGGAGTTACCGATCTTATCAGAAACATTTGATTCCACGTGTCTACGCAGAGTGTAAGGTTAAAACAATAGATGGGATATCTTTTGAGGAAAAAAATGTCACAAGTTGGACAAGCTGTGGAACACAACGTACTCGTACCACGGATACTTGAGAGGCACATCAAGGGCGGTTAGCTCTCTCGACTGAGGGTGCCCAACATTCTCTAAACACATACACGCCATATATAACTATTTCATACAGTTCCACATCCTGAATCTACTTCAACAAACATTTCAAGTAACCTCCATAGCCCAGACACCTCCGCTCCTCTCCAAACCGGAGTATCATTGATCATGATGGTGTGTTGCATTGTCCGACATTAAGGTCTAGCTGAAGACAGGTGGATCAGCGGCAGTGCTGCCACAACATGACGGTGAAACATATGCAGGCGATGATTTAAAGTGATTTCAAGAATAATCTTGATTAACTCTGCCTTCGCTTGAGAGCACAAAGATTCTCTCTTCTTTACCTGAGAGTATTTGAAAGCTTCTCTCTCCTTTGCCTGAGAGCGTTCAAAAGCTTCTTTTGCCTTTCTTTTCAAGGGTTTAAACGGTAACTTCGCCATCCAAGCAGGAATCGCAGCTTCCCTGACAGCATCTGCATGCACAGATGCCAGGTACTGCTTGAGAGCGCCATAAAAAGAGGGAACAGACTCTTGCTGGTGATGAAGATAGCACCACTTGTCAAAAATATAGAAAGAGTGTTCAAATATAATGACAACAGCTAAATGGTCAATAATAAGCAGGTTCATCGCAACATAGCCTCAAAATTCACCACAACTGAGCTGAACAATTTTCTCCAAGGGTGATAAGCCAGAGGCCTAGCAGATTCGCAACATGAGAATGTGTGTACAATCTATAACCAATGAGATATACCACAGAGAGCAACCTAGATTGTATCTCTACATGGTGATCATCGCGGAAATTTTCCTATCGATGGATCAGTGATCTCGTTCGCTAGCAAGGCTATGGACTCACTCTCTATTGAAGGATGCGCGATTTTAATGGTAAGTAAATATAGAATTTGATAGAGGATCAGCACACTGACGCCCTGGAAATGGATGAGCAATGTCATTGGTGAGCAAAGCTAGAGCTCGAATGACAATGAGGATAGAGACCCACGAACTGTCAACGGATCAGCAATGTCATCAGTCAACAAGGTTCGAGCTCAATGGCAGATGAACAGACTCACAAACTGTCAACAGGGATCAGCGATTTTATTGGTCAGCGATGCTCCAATTCGACTGCGGATTGATGCGCTTACGTCCTGTGATGGACGATGTCTTCGGTTAGTACGGTGTAGCACTCGGATTGGCGTTGGGCTCGTATCCTGCCAATTCCATAAGTATCCCACACACATATTCCTCGACACTCCATTTACCTTCCGAGAGTTCTGTGCGCTCGTCCGAGTCGTCCGAAGGTCGTCCGTCCATTTCTGAGGCCTGTATACAGTTCTGATCCTCCGTACCATGTCCCGTCCGTGTCTGTTTGACTTCGCTGGTGAGTTTTCCACTTGGTTATCTGTTATTGATTATGTTTAGGGGCACATATGTTGTCGGCCTGTTGGTTATATGCATAACAAGCACATCTTGCGCCTTATTACATGCATATCTCTGTAGCGGCTCGCCTTGAGTCTTATTACATTTCGGATGTCTTATCTCGCTACTGGTTTCGCCTATGCAGTTTCCGGACTTTCACGCTGTAGGATATAATCTGCCTCGCTAGCTACTTGCACTCCACTTCACTTTCCCTGCTATGAGTCATAGTCAGTAGAGTCACTTTCGGATAGTCGTACTTCGCGCAATTGATCTTTCTTGTTCATTCAGAACAATTGTTTGGCCTGACTGCTGCCATTTCGCATCTCGCTATCTCTTAGTTTTCCCGACGGGCTTTGCTTGGTTTTACCTTGCAAGTCTTACACTTCGACATACATGCCGTACTTCTGCCTCGGAACCATTGCTGTTCATCGGAAGCTCTTCGGACGCTTCGTGCAATTCCGGACCTTTGTTTCTTGACGTCGGACCACCTTCGGACCACCTTCGGACCACTTCGGACGAGTACTTCAGTACTTCGGACACATCCTCGGAACACCGAGTGCACTCTTGGTAACTTTCCTTCTCTCACTTCGATCTTAACAAGATATCCCTTGCTTTATATCAAGGAGCATTTCTATAGGCAGTCTCTTTGGGACGAACATCTCACTCGCACTCTGAGTCTTAAGGTAACACTTTTGTAGCGCCCACATAGAATCTACTCTTTACAACGGCTCAAGTTTGATGGTGGATCAAGCAACTCACAATCTGTTAAAGGAGCGGCGTTGTGTTCAGTCAGTGAGAGAGAGGTAAAATCAATACACCCACATCCTAACAATAAATCAGCAATTGTATGGATAAGGAAGGCAGGAGGTCGACAGAGGATGATCACACTCACAAGCTGTCAACGGATCGACGATATCTTTGGTCAGCAGCTCAAGTTCAGCAGAGGATGAATGTACTGACCTCCTGCCAATCCAATAGACAATTAGTCAGGGATGCTTGAATGCAACAAATAATACATGAACTCACGTCCTATCAACGGATCAGCGGGCGATGACTTGATTCAAGAAGGCTTAGACTCGATGGAGGATCGACACACTCACAACCTGCGAACGGTGGGCGATGACTTCGATCAGCATGGCTCGAGCTTGAAGGAGGACCAACACACTCACATACTGCGAACAGTGGGCAACGACTTTGATCAGCATGGCTCGAGCTCGAAGGAGGACCGACACACTCACAGCCTGCGAACAGTGGGCAACGACTTCGATCAGCGTGGCTAGAGCTCGAAGGAGGACCGACACACTCACACCCTGCGAACGGTGGGCGACGACTTCGATCAGCATGGCTTGAGCTTGAAGGAGGACCGACACACTCACAGACTGTGAATGGTGGGCAACGACTTTGATCAGCATCACTCGAGCTCGAAGGGGGATCTACACACTCACATCCTGCAAATGGTGTGCGACGACTTCGATCAGCATGGCTCGAGCTCGAAGGAGGATTGACACACTCACAGCCTGCAAATGGTGGGCGACGACTTCGATCAGCATAGCTCGAGCTTGGAGGGAGGATTAACAGACGTACTACCTGCAAGTAAACACCGAACGTGAACGAGAGCAACCTTCAAACTTTGAAATAGTCTTACCCGAATATGTGGAATCCAGGTGCCAAATATCCCTATTATCATCCACTGACCCTCGGATGTTGTTGCCTCTACAGAGTTAATGTATTTTAGTAGTGTTCTGGACAACATCAGTCGCTAACCCCCGCAGGTAATTGAGACTGTGGGTACTTACCTCTCAACTGCATATTTCATGCAGATCTCCAAGTTGGTCTGCTGGGTTAAGACGAATAATTGCCTCAGTACTTCATTATCCAGTGTTCCAGCCGTGCTTTCGATAAGTGGTCCGCAATCCGCATCATCCTCGTCCATGTCTAATGTATCAATGGTCATCATGTATCACAACTCAACCATAAACTGACTTACTAGGAAGGCATACATAACACTTTGGTGGCCATCGGACATCCTTGAAAAATTTCCATTGTGGTCCATCTGGAAATGTTTCTTCAGCATGTTTTGAGGCCAGTTCTCGAGCGTCTTTCCAAGATCTTCCTTCCTTTTTCAGTTGTGCATATGCGACATCATAGAGGGCATCAAATTTTGTGAACACCACGATCACTGGAACTGAGAAT
Organism: Suillus discolor; assembly: GCF_016758755.1. NCBI lineage: Eukaryota > Fungi > Basidiomycota > Agaricomycetes > Boletales > Suillaceae > Suillus > Suillus discolor. Next base: position 58,447 of record NW_024541354.1, read on the forward strand.
TGTGATTCTGCGCATCAGTCGAACATCGATGAGGGTGGGATGTGAAAGCTTACTGCTTCCTGTGTCACACTGAGAGAAAATTTTTCTTTCACCTTCAGTGAATGACCTACTTGCCTCATCCATTGGAATACAGTACCTATGTTGAAACCGTGAGTTAGCGCATGTCGCAATTGACGAATTAGTACAATTACCAGATCGCATGGAGTTGATTTTTCATTTGGGTTTCTAGTGATGTGCATGGCCTGGCTTCAGGCTGTGGGCCAGGCCAAAGATCATGGCCTGACCACGGCTTTGGCCTGGCCTGAGGTACTGAAAAGCCAAAGCCGGCGGCCCAGGCCGCGGCTTTTGGTACTTAGTCAGCACGGTTAATGATGATTTGCTAACATCTATTTTTGTTTCTCCGGACAACTATGTCATCATCATATCAAGCCATGTCAGAAAATGGTGCTGGTGAGTTGCAACGTCAATATAAGTGCATCATCATAACTTACTTTCATGTCATAGGCACATTTGTTACCAGCAACTTGTTTGCCTTTCAAGCCTCTGAGTCAGCTGTGCTTCGCAACTCCCTCGCCACACAAACCATCAAGTGGTTGCATATGAGCAAGTTTTCCTGTGCTAGAGTCCGAATGATTCACCATGTTGAAGGCCGAAGGATCTGAGATAGGTACAAGGGGAGAGTGAAGCTGTGCGGGCACAACCAAAAGCAGGATGAGTGAGCGACACTTTGACATCGGCTTGTGCTTGTCTATATTGCAAATCTTTATTCCTATGATCCGCTAATTTTTTATGTTTCTATCCTAGTTTACTAAGTACTTGCTCATTACAGTGTCACGCACCCCCAATTGACATTTTTCACCACATTCTGTCCCTACCCACTAGCCTCTGATGGTCAGTACAATTCACACAGACAACAAAGATGAACTTCATGTTGTTGCACGCCTGGTGCGCAAAACAAAACCTATAGCTGCACTTCTCCAGCATTCAGAGAAGGCGGCCCTCCCTTCCCAAATGAAAGCAATCAATGACTTCTGTGCCGCTGAAGCTGCAAAACTTGCCACTGAACGCCAACTAGTTGCTGCTGATGAAAACCAAATTCATTCCCCCAACACTACACTGTCTGCACTTGCTCCTGAGAACAACAAAAGGGCACAGGTTGAAGAGATTTTTGATACTGACATTGAAAACAATGACGATGAGCATGAAAATGCCCGCACAGATCCAAAATGTGCGTTCCTTTGCTTCCGTCAATGTATACATTTTACTCATTTGAAAACAGCAAAACGAGTCCGTCATGTCACTGTAACAGAAGATGGTGATGACGAGCATGATGCCTAAATGTATATTCTAACTTTCCTCCACTATGAGCCGTGGCTGGGCCAAAGCCAAGCCATGGCTTTGGCCTGGCTTTGGCTCGCGGCCTGGCCTGAGATTTTCAAAAGCCAAAGCCGCCTCAAGCCAGGCCAAAGCCGGGCCAGCACATCACTATGGGTTTCCTTAGAACGGTCCACGATGAATGCCTTTACCTGGTTAAATTCGGATTCGCCACCTGCCTCAAAACCACGTGAATCATGAAGATGAATCCTGGATTGCTTTCAAACACCATTTCATTTTCGATATTGTGCAGTCCATGCTGAGAAAAAGTCAGCTCATATCATCGACTAAGAGAACACCCCACCTCTCTGGATGCGGTTAAAACTGCAAGATCGATCTGATATTGATGGGTCACTACCATCCTCCTAGTACTACCATCATGAGACGCACCTTTTCTCCAGTGCTGCTGTATATCTCTGGATTGGCCTGTGTGTTGCAAACTCTCTGTAGAATTGTAGTTTTTCCTGCATTCGCTCTTCCTACAATGAGGATTCGAAAGTGACCGATTTTCTCTCTTATCTCTGAAGGATCCATGGGGGAAGGTATAAATGTGACTGAGTCACAGAGAAGCATTGGTATAGCCTTATAATAATTGCAGTGTGTGAACCCGGCTTGCAAATACCCAACCTGAAGTCAGCATCTAGTACTACTTGGCGTGCATTGGCCAGGCAATATTATTAATATAAATATAGCTGTGTAGCACGTATGAGGCTTACACGATCAAAGTTCAGAATTCATCCTGTTGGAACTTTAATTAGGGTTTCCATTCATGTAAGATCTGAAATTACATATAATTAACTATTGTTTCATGGAAAGACCGCAAATGGAGACAAACAAAGCAGTAACAACTAGGGATCTGCATGGGTACGGGTAACCTGCGCGGGTCATGGGTACGGGTACTACTGGGGTACGGGTACGGGTCGGGATTCTAAGACCCGCGCTCTTACCCGTACCCCAGCTATACCCGTGCCTTCCATAAACGCGATACTTCCCGCATGCACGCTACAACCGGCACCACCACCAAGCACTCACCTGCTAACACGCCACCACCAGCATCCTCGCGTTCGGCAGCACTCGCTACACCCCCCATGCCAATTCTTCTGGCACCCGTTCTAACGCCACTAAGCACGTCAACGGACACCCTCAGCCAGCAACCACCACCACCATTCACACGTTCCTCGACGCCGGCACCACCACCACCATCGCTAGCAGCTCCCTTCCCACAGCAACAACCACCTCCATCCAGGATGCCACCAGCAGCTCCCACCTCATGCTACCAACCACCAGCATCGAGCATCTGCGCCCAGAGCACGCCAGCGAATGCTGGCGTGGCTCAGACACATACAGAGGATACGAGGACGAGGAAAGAAGGGAAAGAGAAGGAAGTGAGAAGGAAAAGAGGAGGAAGGAAGGATCTTGTCAGTAAGTCGCCGTCCTGACTCTGCCCCCATTTTCTGCAATGAGGACGCGACGCCCGACACGTCACACTCTCGTGCCACCACACCACCATCTCCCATTTCGACACACTCACCTTCGACTTCGATCGTACGTGACACACCACCTGCCACGACATCAGCGTCTATTTCGACGCATCCGTCATTCGCGCTGTGCCTCCACTCCTCCTTGTGCCATCCACATATGTTCGAGTCACGTCCACAAGTCCCTGTAAGGCTGATGCATCAATTCTGCTAGTTATAGGTGATAGGTAATGCATCAACTATGTACATTACCAAGCTTTCCGATGCATCATTGATGCATCAGAATGTGCAAGTTAGCAGACCTTTAATGGGCTATGGTCTGTAGACTGTAGCACTTTCAGTCAATGATATTTCTTTTTTGGTCCTCGACAACCAAGAAACCTATATATGAAGATCTAATATTCAGTTGGTCAAATCTCAGTTCGCATTGTGCCTTCCACTTTGCCGAGCTTCTATTTGGTACCTTCCTTGTTCAAAATGGATCTCATTTTAAGCCACTTGACCGATGACATATCCCAAATGAGTCAAATACGGAGATTTGCAAGCAGGTTTGGAGCGGGCATATTACATTTAGGGCACTCACTCACACATTTCTAGTCACAATTAGATGTGATATATTCCAGGTATTGATCAAGTCACAAATACAGATAGCATACACAAAAATGCAAAAAATTACCTATAACAGGCCCATCTGGATTCTGGGTTGTAGGTGCTTCTACAGTGTACAGCCACACAGGCGGATATGTGGCACGAGTGAACCTGCGTGTTGGACGCCAGACGAGAAAGGTATATCTATGAGAAGTGAGCGAGTGACAGCGAGTGAGAGCAGACAGCGGGCGAGTGCGAGACAGCGGGCAAGGGCAGACAGCGGGCAAGGGCAGACAGTGGGCGAGAGACAGTGGGCGAGAGCAGATAGCGGGTGTGTGAGAGACAGTGAGCGAGCGAGAGCCAGCCAGCAAGAACAGCAAGTGTGTGAGAGGGAATGTGCTGAGGTGCAGGGATAGGATTGGGTAGTATTAGCAGTTATCAGATAATACTGTCATGCAGTATTCACCTAGTGCCGCTGAGCCTTGCAGGGTCTGAGTAATGGACCGGAGCGGTTACAGGTGTTGGGTGTTGTCCAGAATGGCGAAGGGAGTGAACATTGGCAGTTAATGAAGATAGTACCTGTAGCGGATGGACCACGCACCTTATTAGACTACTCAACAAACACCTCGACTCCAAACAACTTGGTCCCACTATTGGAAGACATAGCTGTGTGAAAATCATTTGAATGAAAGATGGAATTGCATTAAAAACATACCTATGAGGGTTGAGAAAGTAGTAGATTGAAGATAAGTGTTGAATGGAACAATGTTGTTCACAGACAAAAATGGACCATGGTTGCATCTGAATCAAATTATTGCAGTGGTCAGACCATAACGGCGGCTCGAGTTTACAGATTATTTATGGCGCAGTAGTATATATTGGTTGTTGTAGATTAGGCTTATGAATGCAGTTTAGTGCATCCATGTGCTATGAGTGAGTCAGAGTGACGAGTGATGGTTGAAATTTTGAGAGATCGAGAAGGTGGCACCAGTGACTAGTAGTATACAGATGTGTAAGTAAAACTCCAACGACTTTTGACTCAAGTTGGTAGGACCAAAACTAATACATCAAATATTGCTCTAACATTAATGCCATGATCTTAAGCACTTGTGATTTCGGAACCTCACAAAGTTCAAACATGGCTTTGTCACACTAGGCTGCCGCACGGTTGGGAATTATTAGACTTATGTTCAAAATTTGAATGCGGGTTATGGTCCGACCATCCTGTAATATGTATCTCATTTCCGCGTCCAAAACAGTATTTTATTCAATCCACGAGAATGCAAGAACAACATCAGTGTGGCATCAAACCTTAACATCCGTTCAATGTTGTTGCAGCTGCGGGTCGCAGAGGGAACTGTCTTCGATTCACTGTCCATAATGAAGGTTTGTATGGAATGCGGGAGACACAGTGGCTTTCAAATGTATTAAGAAGTTGGACATTGACAACAATGCAGCGCGATGACGCATACACACACGTTTCTGACTAGTTATATACTCAATACATGTGGTAGTATATCTGGGTCACTGTGAACAAAAGAAAATGGGCAGCGGGTCATGGATTCAATCTGTCCCATTTACCAGATGCGGCCAGCAAATGATATGAGGATAAGGCTGCTCGGCGATGGGATCTGAAGTCAGGCGAGGAGATTGAGGAAGTGCAGGGTGTCCGTGAGGAGCATGTATATGCGGCGGCAGTATCAAGGGCTGGTCAATGGGTTGTCACTGCTGGTGGAGATGGTGATTGCGGAGAGCTGAAAGCCTGTGAGGTTGAGGTTAAGACGGGGATTGTGAAGACATTTGAAGGATACTTTATATCACACTGCTAGCAAGTGCAGATATGGAGGGCTGGGCAAGGAAAGAGGCGGGCAGAGTCAAGGTGGAGCATGACTGGATTGGTAAGAGGCCTACCGATGCAGGCTGTCAAATAATTAAATTATGTAAGCAAGAAGGCCTGGAACGAGAAGAGAAGCGGGAAGCAAGGAGAAGGGAAGCAAGGTACCGGTTAACCCGCTCAATATTCAATATGGACGGACGAGTGCCAAATATGGACAGCACAGCCAAAATATGTACCGGACAGATGATGCATCATTGTCAGATCCCTGATGCATCACACAATGAGCAAGCTTGATGCATCACAAAACTAGGCTAGTTCCACCTCCATCCAGGACGCCACCAGCAGCTCCCACCTCATGCTACCAACCGCCAGCATCGAGCATCTGTGCCCAGAGCACGCCAGCGAATGCTGGCGTGGCTCGGACACATACAGAGGATACGAGGACGAGGAAAGAAGGGAAAGAGAAGGAAGTGAGAAGGAAAAGAGGAGGAAGGAAGGATCTTGTCAGTAAGTCGCCGTCCTGACTCTGCCCCCATTTTCTGCAACGAGGACGCGACGCCCGACACGTCACACTCTCGTGCCACCACACCACCATCTCCCATTTCGACACGCTCACCTTCGACTTCAATCGTACGCGACACACCACCTGCCATGACATCAGCGTCTATTTCGACGCATCCGTCATTCGCGCTGTGCCTCCACTCCTCCTTGTGCCATCCACATATGTTCGAGTCACGTCAGCATTCGCTGACGTGTGCTGGACATATGTGCTAAGCACTGGCGGATCTATGACCCGCGGGTACACCCTTGATGGGTTGTACCCCGGGTCCTTACTTCGCTACCCACTGTGCAACCCGTACCCTTGCTGCAGGTGTGGGTTTACCTCAGGGTGCGGGTGCGGGTTGACCTGCCGACACCCGGGGGTTCACCCGTGCGGATCCCTAGTAACAACAGCGACTCCTCCAAACCCCGTGAACGTCATCAGTAGCCCTGACCAGTGCTTTTAAAAGTCAAAGTGACAAGGCGGCATCTAGCATGCAGGGCACATCCATGACCTGACGCAGGTGCAACAAGCGAAACTGAGGGAGAGCAAGCTCGCATAATGAAACGCGCTGGCAATTCTCGCTTTTCTCACTATACCTTTTTTTTCTTTGCTTGTCCGACTTGTAACTTATGAGTACTATACAGACTCGCGCCATAGTATTTCAAGACCTCTGAACAATGTCATCTACACAATCCTAGACAAGCACATCCTTAGAGCTGCCACCCAATATCATTTTTCACCGTGACCACCTCAATAATACTTCCCTTTCAGTCGGACAGGACTGACACCTCACACGCTCCCTCGTTCGAACTTAGGCCGAAAAACGGTCCTTGGCGTCCCACTTGGTGCAGGGACGTACAATATGCATATTTCTTTCGTATGTAGGTGGTGTGGTGCGCTGGCATATCATGATTCGAACACGTACTCAACCGCGTAGACTTGCACATATCATCCAATATAGTATCAGTTTCACCATTAACAACATTATTGCATCCATCAATTCAAGCAGAAAATGTCATAAGAGACCAGAATTCCAACGGGATTACTGACTGGTCAGATATTCAAAACGCAGTGTTGGCAAGAACTTCAGGCGGCACATACCAGAAAGTAGAGCTGACCGGCGAGGGTCCGTTCTACACTCTAGTAGTACTACACCTGAATACATGAATGATAAACTACGCATGTCAAGTACATGATCACCACTACAACAACATCGCACTAAATTAATACAAAGACCAACTTACCAGCACTTCCAATCAACCTCCAAATCATTGCATCTTTTTACTCGAAAACTTGAAAATAAGATCCGTGAGCTAAACCAGGAGACAGAGAATAAAAAGCCAATGCTCACTACAGTGACAAAAGTCCCATCGTCTAACCTCTCCTTCCTCGGTACAAGCTCATAGCCAAATACCTTAGGCAGCATGATTCGCCATGCAGCCCAGTACAGCACGCCTACGAACATGACAGCGATTCCTACGAGACAGTACCTATACGACAGGCGAGGGATGAGAATAAGGGACGTGTGGATAAGGATTTCCGGGAGAAGCGTACAGGTAATATGGCAGTGGTGGGGTGTCGCCAACGCCATTGGATGGTTTCAGGAAGGGAGCAATGAGGACTGAGTGGAGGTTTTGTCAGGGAAAGAAAGTGTTCGAGTTGTAGATTGGTAACTCACGGAAGGAAGCAGCAGCTAAGAAAAATACAGCGAGAGGCCACCATACTACATCATACGCATTGATGTACCACACAGGAAGAGCGACATATTTTCTCACCTTTGAATGGCCGAACAGCATCTGGCTTCCTCCATCTCAGGTAGAACAAAGCCTGGCGGCATCAAGAGATAAGAAACACGAGAAAAGAGTTCAAAGACGTACAATGACAATAAAGAAATTGATAATTTGCTTTGGGTATTCTTGAATGTCCAAAATGAAGGGATAAGCGATGTTCGGGGGAGGGCCGATGATGACGATAACCTAGAAAACCAATTTCAGATTGATATTATGGTTCCAGGGTAACGCTTACGGAGGGTATTAAATGGATTATCAATCCCGGAAGTGGGGACTTCCCAGTGGGCCAATTTGAAGCCCAGAATTTGTTTCCGAATGGAAAAGGTATCCCTTCCTTTGCGAGCTCTGTAATTGAAGCATAAGCTAAGTAGAATTACGATGCTTGGTATGACGAACCTTGGTTTACTCGTGACGCAGAAAAAGTCTAGATAAAAAGTTCCTGAGCTACACATTTCCATAGCATCCTTCGACTTACCGCAGTGATAACGTTCTATGTCCCATCATCAAACAGAGATCATGATACGAAATACATAGGACTCACTCCAATAGCACTGTCATGAAGACAATGAGTCAAGAAACCCTTAAACTCAGGACGTCGAGCTCACCTGAGGGCAATGAAGACCGATAGCGCACGCTTCGCAACAGAACCAAAGACATTCCCGAAAAACAAGGCAGCGACAGTAACGCCAGACTCATCAATCTCCGTCTATCGATACTATTCAGTATTTCGTTCGTGGAGATAACAAAGCAGTTCTCACCTTGGTTGCAGCCGAGAAATATGCCACATTCGCAAGCAAGTACAAAACGGTGCATATACCAAGACCGAGCGGGCCTGCGATCTTGAGCGTCCTCACTGGATTGCGGACGTCGTTCATCACGTAGTTCACGTTAGACCATCCCGAATATGCGTACAGGACTTTAAATGTGGCGGTAGCATACTGTGAAGATCATGATCAGCATATGGGCATCTAGGAATATCATTGAACGCACGTCGTTGCTACTCGTGGAGCTCCCCGCAAATGCGTTTCTGAAATTATAGTATGGATCCGCGACGCGGGTTTTTCCAGAGAGAACTACCCAGCCTGTGATCACAACGAACACCAGAATTACGATCTTGAACATCGAGAGCAACTGAAAAGAAGATGTTAGATATGATGACAGTGTAAAAATGAAAGCTTGCATACGTTCATGATCAATACGCCGGTCTTAGGGATCAATCCGTGTAGAAGAGTTACGAAGAATATGACTAGAGGCCATGAAATGACCGCGACATGTCAATTGGGTAGAAGACACACCTCCAAGTGCAATTCCACGCTCATTCCAGCGACTTGCGGGTCGACCAGCAGCAACTAAGATGCTACATCATATCAGTCGAGTCGTTTCATCAAGATCCCAAATACATACTTGCTGGCAAAAACCTTGACGGAGCAATTAAGTTTTAATACCAAATACTCACACACAAAAAAGACATGACTGACAATACAATTGCTCGCAGTGAATCCAAGTAATATAGCGTTGGCAGAAAATACTATTGTGGCGAGGTACTTGGGCTTTCTGTAGACCGCCTCGAGGTATACCTTCTCTCCGCCACTTCGAGGAAACATGGTGCCGAACTCAAGCCATATAAAGAGTCCACAGAAGCTAAGTAAGAAACCGAGGACCCAAAGCATGAGAGAAGCGCCGACTGAGCCCACACTGGAGAGGATGGAAGATGGAGTCGAGAATATACCGGTGCCGATAACATTTCCAACGATAAGGAGAGTGCAAGACATTACACCAAGGTGACGACCCATGCCTCCCGCAGTATCTGGATGATGTCAGACAGCAACTTGGTTGAAGGAATAGCGAGAAGCCACACCTTCTTCAAAGGTCAATTCTCCAGGAGTCAGGTCAGCATCGTCGTTGGATAGCTTGTGAATCCCCTGATACTTTTCGCCGGGCTGTGACTCGAAAGCATGGTCATCCTGGTGCTTTTTTTGCTGCTTGCTTAATCGCGACCACCAGGTAGTGGTCATTCCTGTGGATAGAGTGGGAATTATGAACACATGATATCGTTGAAAGTCTTAATAGAAAATAAAAGGGTATTGGATATCGATGATGGCGCAAGAAGGTGCACACACGTTGTAAATACCACGTACGCTACGTAGCGAAAGTGCCAGTTCAGTACTATGTGGATTCAAATTTAAAATTGAAATCAGAGCGCCTTAGTCACGTGCGGGTAGTTGATCATGCACAAGTGACAAGTCCTCTCGATATCACGATTTGTCGTCACCATGTAGACTCGTAACCAGTCTGACTATGCGTCAATTTGAGATGGTGAGAATTTATTGACGTAGTCAGACTGGTCGAACTCGGAGTGATTTGGCAGGCGAAGCGAGGAGTTTGAAATTTGGCAGATGCCGGTATGCCGCTTTGGGGTAACATTACCGCAAACTCTTTCGTTCGTACCGTGAAAAGTAAGTACAGTATCCTCTCAAATACAACAGTACATCACGCTGGAGCACTAATAATTGATTAGGATAAACTGCTCGAACTCCTGAACCCATTATTTACAAGGACAAATTTAATGTTTTTAGCGTACGTGATCTCGCTGCAGCAATAAGTTCAAAGGTGACTGACAGTGATAGCTGTCTTGTTGGGAGAAAGGAGTAGAGGGAGAATCATAGCAAGGGTCTTTCCAGAGCCTGTCGCAGCTCGAAGTACAACGTGTTTCGCAGAAAGTAATGATATGAGGCATCTGAGCTGGAACAATTTCGCGAATCGGACGTTGTGATCCTTGGGAAAGAAGATCGAGTCGCGAGAAAGCCTCGAGAACTTGCTGGTGTTGTGTCGTTGAGAGGGACCTCGTAAAGTCCGTTGGGAGATTCTCAATTGTATCTCGAGCAGTGAGCGATAAAGGTCGTACAGAACTCATGGTTGAAACTTAACATAGCATAGTACAGTCTGAGCGAGAGCAGACGTATAACTTGTGCCATATGATCGTAACTACCTCCGGCACGACCGGCACCTATCAAATTTCAAACTCCTCGCTCCGCCCTGCCACGCCACTCCGAGATCGACCAGCCTGGCTACACCACTCGTGCAACCGTGGTAGTATTAGGCCAGGCTGGTCACGAGCCTAGTCACCATGCGCGCTGCGTGAATTTCTAATAGGTTCAGGCAATGATGCAATGGGGACCACCACTGTAAATATGAATTTACAAGTCCTTGTCAAATCATTTATAATAATAAGTATTTCAGAATGTACCAGTAGAGCATATACCATTGATCATCAGCCAGACACGCATGCAGCATGCGAGCGATAGTAAGAAATCTGAGGTATGTAGAGAATGAAAGGTGATTAAAAACCAAAACAAATGAATATTAACGAGACTGATATGTAGGAAAAAATGAAACACACTTGGTAATGTGATGTTACGAGGTAGAAGGCTGAGCAGCGGAGACAACAGGAAGAGGGCGGCGTGGAATGCACCCGAGTGCAAGGCAAAAATTTCCCCAACAACTATGAGCAAGTTGCTGTGTTGTCGACTGTGCCTCAGGAAGCTGAGGCATCGAGTTTGGCTGCGCTGCAGCGTGTGTTATCGTTGAGGACGATAGACCAGCCTGAGCATTAGTCTCCACAGGGGGACGCGCTATCCAGCGCCTCTGAAAAATCAGTTACATATAAGTGCAACAAACCGAGGGACAACTAGTACACTGCTTACCTTGATTTTATGTGCAGCGGAGACTGTTACAGGCCGTGATCCCGAGCGGCCCCCAAAGAAACTGCGTCTGGGATGTTGCTGCAGCGCAATGGACTCACTTGCTGTCGGACCATGTCGAAAGGGGATGAGGATGTTCCAAAAGCGGCGAGCGGAGGATGATTGAGTATTCTGGGAACGATGAGATGGGCCAGGTGGTGCCGAAGGAGGATAAGACTTCGAATGCTCATCATCAATACTTGTACCGTCTGCTTGACGAAACACGAGACTTACCTGAAAAAAATCGCCATGACCATCACTCTCCGATTGTGCCAAAGGATTCGTAGCGTCGACCTGTGATATTTCTATGAGCAAGAGAATGAAGGTAGTCGAATGCAAGAGTACTGACTTCCAGGCAAGACGGCGGTGGCGACTAGAGACGAGTTTCCTACTGTGTAGCTTGTCACTTAGAAGTATGGTTGTAAAAGCACGTACTGTAATCTCTGGAGCTATCTCTTTTACCACCCACAAAGTGACTGTGTTGTTCGTTCCTCCATATGCTACATATTTGCCATCCGGAGAGAATGCCACGCACAAAGCGATTCCGTCCTCTTGATTAAATGGCTGACCGAGTGGCTGACGGGACTTTGTATCCCATAGTCGTGCAATACTTCCTATGCCCACGCATGCTAGCACGTTGTGTTTGGGTGAAAGCGCAACAGAAATCAGCGGATGAGTGTGCTCGAAGCTACAAAGTTCTGTGCCTGAACTACTGTCGAAAGCGCGTGCGAAATGTCCCAAGGCGGCATACAACTTGGTGCCGTCCAAGGACCACACCACAGACCACACATAGTGCCCAAGGTCTCCGATGGGCTCGATGACGAGCTCGCCTGTCTTCGAGTCCCAAATACAAATTGTCTGATTCTTCCCGCCTGATGCGATTTTGTCGCCTGAAGGTGAATATGCAAGTGCAAGCACACCATCCTGCTTCGTTTCGATCGGACCTACCTCGATTTCTCCGCTTTCAAGTACTTTTCGAATCAGGATTGTTCCATCGTCGGATCCGCTTGCAATATGGTTTCCATCAGGAGACCACGACAGTGACCGTATCAACTCCTTATGACCTGTCCAAATGCCTTCAATCATCTCTCCTTCGGTGTTCCACCGCTGAACGCTTCCGTCGTCCCTCCCGCATGCAATTGTCTTCCCATCCGGTGAAAGAGCCAGTGCATGTATAATTCCGCCCTCGCCTGACCAAGGTTTCCCAACGAGAAGCCCTGTGTCACAGTTCCACTTGCGCATCCTGCCGTCCAACGATCCACTCACGATGTGGACGTTGTCGCGCAAGAAGACGAAATCCAAAATTTGATTTTCGTGGCCCTTGAATTGGTACTTTGGAGTTGGTTTCTCGGGTTGCGCGGTGGGTTGAGTTTCCTCGGTGACCGGCATTGCAGGGGGTTCAGACACAGAAGACGTATTTTCCTCAATGGTTGGCATCTGAATCGCAAGTGGAGGCATAGTTCGTTACCGTAAGCTGCCTGTATGGTTTATTCTGGCTCTGACACTGTTCGTGATTGAAAATTACGGGAACAGTTGCACAGTACTTACTGGTTGTTCTGCTGGTTCTTCAATGGTAGCCAGCCAACAACGAAGGTGAGTCTTGCATGCACCGCAAGCATGGGATCCACGAGGCAGCGCCAGTATTTTAATTATAAGAGATTCCATTCTTCCACGAGATCCACTAATTTCATATGATCATTTGCTCAATCCCATTCACGCTGTCATAGCGAATATGTCCTAACACTATGTATACGGATGCAGTGATCTTCAGCTACTCACATGGCTTCTGCCGGTCATTTACCATTTGAACTTTGTTTTAGAGACTTCATTTCCAATTGACTGAGTTCCGCGTCCTCCCGATCCTGCGCGCTCTGAACATTCCTTTGCCCATCAGCTGCGTAATGTGACTGTGGTTCTTCCTGCTGAAGTTTTGTACATGCTAGCTTTATCACTGATTCTTGCCTCGACTTCGGTTGTTTAAAGATCCTAACGGTATGTTGATCTTTTTCTGACTTCCGTATGCAACGCTGAATTCCATTTTAGAACTCGTATAGCTGGCTCCTGATCTTAGTCTGCACCGCTCCGCTGTTCAAATTTTCCAATTGCATTTCAAACTCCAAGTAAGTACTTAGCGCTCTGACCTGCCAGGATCTTCACTCTCACAAAGGATAGAGCTGTTCAATCAATCGCAGACGCTGTCCTGTAAGTGAGGTTCAAAATAGAGTTGTGGTTGTATTCGCTGGTTCATGCGCAAGGTAGTAAATTTATATTCAGGTGTGCAAGCGATTGAACAGTCGGCTGGGGATAACACTCATTGTGAACAATGATCGCTCTATAGTGACTTCTTAAGTTCAGGCTACTTATTTAGAGTATCAATGTGGCCGTATAAAAATCAAAATACCCACAACATGATTCAAAGTACCTGTTTAGGTGACCAGCGTCCATACTCTCCTATTCAATGTTTTATCATATATTCCCACCCTACGATATGTTAGCTAAAGCATCAAAAAAAACAAAGCCTTCCCTTTCTGAGCAATGCCACCACATCCGAAGTTCAACGCATCTGGAACCAACGGAAATATTCGTTCTGATACACACCAGCCACATATACACGGGCAGGCGATGCGAGTGCAGACTGCAAGATTCACGCGTGGTGATGTTGTAAGTCTTGCACACCGGATGGGTGGGGCGACCCGGAGATGGCAGGTGCGTTTCATAATTGGACCACGTACGGATGAAAAACCCCATTGTCTCCGGGTCAGTTGATCGCTTCATTAGAACATGGATGCTACAACATGCAGGGCAACAGGTCGCACTGCTGGAAGGGCACACGGACCAAGTCTTGGCCATTCCAACACCTCCGAATGGTTGCATCCTAGCAAGCACGTCATACGACAATACAACGTGATTATGGAACCTCGACGAGTGGTTTATGAATGCATGACTACCGGTCTGCAGCTGTGATGCTTCTCGGAGCCGAATTGCTCATTGACGGATCCTGTCAGACGCTGTGTACCTTCCCTCACTCCGATGTGCGCATTACCTCGACTGCTATTCCAGTAGTGGAGTCAGACATATTTCTAGCCCTTGGAAACAATGGGAGCGAACCTGGATAAGTCTTCACGGCCAATCGTGACAGCAACCAGGTTGAACCAGCAAGTACCGTGAGTAAAGAAATCAGGTATACGTGTATTGATAACAATTAATCGGCCATTGAAGTTGCTTATCTGATGGGCCACGTATCACGTATGGCTGCTTGAAGAATATGAATTTTGGTGTTGGCAAACCTGGTTGTGCCTTGTCTACGGCAGAACTTCTCACGCGAAGGGAGGTGGCAAAACTTGGCAGAACTCCAGACTCACGGGGATGAACACTGACCCCAAGCCCCCGACATTAACTGCCAGAATCATGATGGGCCGCCATAATCATCCCTCAGTATGCATACGTGTTTGATTATTCGACTTTTCCTTCCCATTAGTACAGAAGAAATACTGATATTCTAAATAAACGTCCCATGTACGATACCAGACGACTCCCTATTTCCCCCTCACAAACTCAAGTTCGCTTGTTCGACGGTGATGCATCTTCTCGCCGTATTTACAGCTCTGCTCGTAGTGGTCGCCGCCAACGCTCGTAGGATAACCATGCACGAGATTGGCGAACACCAACTGGAGGCAGCAAAGCGTTGGCAAACTAGCAGCTCTCAAAGTCGGAGCGTAAAGCATAGTGGTGTTCAGAATATTACGTTCACAAACCCAAAGGCCTCAGGTGAATGAAGTGCTACAAGTAGACATCTAATAAGTCTGATCTATCTTCGTCTAGAATTCTATGTCGATGGCACATCCCTTCCTCTCGTTGACTTCGACGTTGGTCCTAGCTGGTCAGGTCTTCTGCCCATCAGCAACAGCCCTAATGAGACTCGTCAGGTGTGTACATCGGTAGCCATGCATATCCTTTGCTGACATTAAGGACATCAGCTCTATTTCTGGTTTTTTCCTCCCGGCCCCGAAGGGAGTCTTGATGATTTAATCTTTTGGTGCGTTGGTGTACACTGACATTCGTGTTGAGATAATAGCTTATACCTGAAGGACAAACGGTGACCCTGGCTGCTCCTCTCGAAGGTTTGCTGCAAGAGAATGGGGTAAGCCTCTTTATTGACGGTAAGACTCATTTATCACTGAAATGTTTGAAGCCTTTCAGTTGGTCTTGGGATCAGCAAAAACCAACGGTGAATCAACAGAGCTGGACCAACCTGTCCTCCGTCCATTGGGTGGAGCAACCTGTTGGAACGGGATTTTCCCAAGGCATCCCAGACGCACAGAACGAGGACGATGTTGCTACTCAAGTCGTCGGTTTCTTGCAGCAGTTCCTTGAGGTCTTTTCGGAGCTCAAAGGCAAAAAGCTGTATCTAACGGGTGAAAGTGTAAGTTCTCAGAGAGTCCAGTAAACGTTGTATTAACTGTATTTAGTATGCTGGAACATACGTGCCTTGTGAGTCAGATGTCGTTTTCTTTGAACGCGACTTAAAACCAATGAAGATATCGCCAACTATATCTACGAGAACCCCACTCAATTAGACCTCTCGTTGCAGGGAATATGGATCAGTGATCGTACATAACATCTTGACTTGCCCTCTCCGCTCAAGTACTTACGCATGAAGCTCAGCTTCAATCTCGTGGATTGTTGTACAAGGTGAGATCCCTGCAGTGGACTTCGTGAACAAACACGCTAGTCTCTTTTCTTTCAAGTCTGTTCATTTCACTCGGATCTAATATGCAGGTCACTAACAGATTGACGTTTAGTCAAACGTACACGGACTACCTCGACGAGAAGGCCGCGACGTGCAATTACACTGGCTACATGGATCAGTACGTCACATACCCTCCAACAGGTCTTCTTCACCTACCTGGAGACTATCGAGTTTGGTGAGGGCTGCAATGTCTGGGACGATATTTTCATTAATGCATTGACTATCAACCCCGCCTTCAATATCTTTTACATCTGGGACACTGAGTCGAAATGGATGTTAATGAGTACTATATTAACTTCTTCACGTAAGTATCCGATTCTATGGGATGTCTTAGGTTTCCCGTAGGCCATTCGGTTATTGACTCAATGCAACTCGGCTGACGCAGACTTAGAGGGTCATTCCCACAGACGCAGACTCCAATCTACTTTAATAGAACGGATGTCAAGGAAGCCATCCATGCGCCCGTGAATACCAAATGGATTGAATGCACCTTGACCCTAGACTGGTGACCAGCCCGTCTATGAGGCAAACCGTCGATACTCATAGACGGGCTGGTCACCAGTCTACCTTGACCCATGTCTTCCCCAACAACGACAGCAGCCTGTCTCCTGCCTTTACTGTGTTACCGAATGTTATCAAGAAGAACCAGCGGACCGTCATTGTGCATGGTCTCGCCGACTTCGCTCTCATTGCTGATGGGTATGTCTTCGTTTTTGACCTTAATCTTTGTATATCCTGACGCACGGTTCGATGATTTAGAACCTATCGCTAACGACAGCGTCATTGTCGATGGTGTGGGTGCCTATGGCACCATGCACTCGGAGCGAGGACTCACTTATTACGAAGTAGCCTTGAGTGGACACATGTGAATTCACTGCATTATGCAGGGTCTCATTTCTAATGTCTTCCATAGGATTCCACAGTTTGCGCCAGTGGTGAGTTGACAATGCTGACGTGCACATATGTCCTAATGCAGGAACCAATGATTTCAGCCTGCCTTCCAGATTATGCAGTACTTGATGGGCTTTAGGGACACGCCTTAGCTAGAAGCTAGCACTGCGTAAAGACCAAGGCTATGAGCACTTGAAGTAGGTGAGGTAAGCTGAGGTAGTTGGACATGACAATAGAATCATTGATCAACTTTGAAATAGCCTTACAGTGTATGTGTAAGGACATGAAACAATTAGCATAGCATCAGCAAACGACTATGTAAAAAGTTCTGTTCGTTTCATCTCCAAATACAGGAACAACACTGATTGCCGACGCTTGTTGCCAGTTGTGACGGTATTCACGCCATAGGTTTCTCCGTGTCGCTGTTGCTGATGCCGAGTGTGTTATGTGACCGTATGGCGTATTATGTTGTTGATGCTGGACTTGGTTCTGGAAGCTGCAGGGAATGTCACTGTCAGCATGATAGTTCATTGCCGACTTAACCGGTATGTTTGACCCGGAGACAGGTCCTTTTTCCGGCCTCGGAAGTATTGTACGGAGCCGAAATGAAACTGTTTACTATAAAAATAATGTTAATGAAACGACTTCGATGTTTTAGAATTGAGCACACCTTGTTGCCGAGCCTGCCGCGAGGGTACACTTGCAATACTAAGGCCGGCCAGAATCACGATATTCACGAACTTGTACATACGCCATCACTTCACCTAATTGACATATCGATCTGCCACCGAGCAATGCGGGAAAATCAACGGATACATTCACACTGCGTCTGCAACTCGTGCATGGGTTGCCCAAATTGACTAGCTTGAACAACAGCCACCAAGGACCGTGAGTAGTACACACGTGCTAATCACGATTAATCAGCCAAATTGATCCGACCCGGAGTTGCCACTGCCAGTACGCGACCGAAGAACACATGGTGCCGCCATGATCATCACTCGACATGCATGGGTACTCAATGATTTATGTAACTGTCCGTTCCCACCAGTACAGAAATACCCATATCTTAAATAAAAGCCTCATGCACAATACCAGATGACTCCCTATTTCCCCCTCACAAACTCAAGTTCGCTTGTTTGACGGTGCCAATGCGTCTTCTCGCCATATATGCGGCTCTACTCGCAGTGGTCGCCGCTAGCGCTCATAAGAAGACCAAGCGCGAGATTGGCGAACACCAACTGGAGGCAGCAAAGCGTTGGCAAACTAGCGGCTCTCAAAGTCGGAGCGTAAAGCACAGTGGTGTTCAGAATATCACATTCACGAATCCAAAGGCCTCAGGTGAATAACGTGTTACAAGTAGACTTTTAATAAGTCTGATCTATCTTCGCCTAGAATTTTATGTCGATGGCACATCCCTTCCTCTTGTTGATTTCGACGTCGGTCCCAGCTGGGCAGGTCTTTTACCTATCAGCAACAGCCCTAACGAGACTCGTCAGGCGAGTACACGGGTAGCCTATGCACACCATTTGCTGAAATTAAGGACATCAGCTCTATTTCTGGTTTTTTCCTCCCGGCCCCGAAGGGAGTTCTGATGATCTAATCTTTTGGTGCGTCACCAGAAGTGCTGTGATGTTCGTTGCTGACCATACATCTTATACCTGAAGGACAAACGGTGGCCCTGGTTGCTCCTCCCTCGAAGGTTTACTGCAAGAGAATGGGGTAAGCCTCCTTGTTGACGACAAGACTCATTTATGGCTGAAATGTTTGAAGCCTTTCAGTTGGTCTTGGGGTCAGGCCAAACCGACGGTGAATCAACAGAGCTGGACCAACCTATCCTCCGTCCTTTGGGTGGAGCAACCCGTTGGAACGGGATTTTCCCAAGGCATCCCAGACGCACAGAACGAGGACGATGTTGCTACTCAAGTCGTCGGCTTCTTGCAGCAGTTCCTTGAGGTCTTTTCGGAGCTCAAAGGCAAAAAGCTGTATCTAACGGGTGAAAGTGTAAGTTCTCAGAGAGTCCGGTAAACGTTGTATTGACTGTATTTAGTATGCTGGAACATACGTGCCTTGTGAGTCAGATGTCGTTTTCTTTGAACGTGACTTAGAGACCAATGAAGATATTGCCAACTATATCTACGAGAATCCCACTCAATTAGACCTCTCGTTGCAGGGAATATGGATCAGTGATCGTAAGTAACATTTTGACTTGCTCTGTCTCTTCCCAAGTGCTTATACACGAAACTCCTCAGCTTCGATATCGTGGGATGTGGTGCAAGAGGAGATCCCTGCAGTGGACTTCGTGAACAAATACGCTGGTCTCTTTTCTTTTAAGTCTGTTCATTTCACTCAGATCTAGTTGCAGGTCACTGACCGATTGATATTTAGTCAAACGTACATGGACTACCTCAACGAGAAGGCCGCGACGTGCAATTACACTGGCTACATGGATCAGTACGTCACATACCCTCCAACAGGTCCTCTTCCTCTACCTGGAGACTCTATCGAGTTTGCTGAGGGCTGCGATGTCTGGGACGATATTTTCTATAATGCATTGATTATCAACCCTGCTTTCGATGTCTATCGCATCTGGGATACTGTGAGTCCAAGAGGATTTTAATGAATACTGTGTTGACTTCTTCTCCACGCAAGTATCCGATTCTATGGGATGTCTTAGGTTTCCCGTAGGTTATTCAATCATTGACTGAATGCAACCCGGCTGACGAAGACCTAGAGGACAGACGCAGTCTCCGATCTACTTTAACCGAATAGATGTCAAGGAAGCTATCCACGCGCCCGTTGAGACCCAGTGGTCGGAATGCTCCAATATTAATGTCTTCCCCAACGGAGACAGCAGCTTGCCTCCTGCCTTCACTGTGTTACCGAATGTTATCGAGAAGAACCAGCGGACCGTCATTGTGCACGGTCTCGCCGACTTCATTCTCATTGCTGATGGGTATGACTTCACTTTCGACCCTAATCTTCGTATATTCTGACGCACGGTTCAATAATGTAGAACAAGAATTGCTATTCAAAAGTAAGTGTGTTCTTGAGTGTGACTGTATCACTTTCATTGATATGATTCATCTGTAGCATGACCTGTGCGTGACTCATAATGTTTGATGCACGCTACTAATCACTCATTATATTCTCAGGGAATGGTTTGCAAGGATTCCAGACGCCTATCGCTAACGACAGCTTCATTGTCGATGGTGTGGGTGCCTATGGCACCACACACTCGGAGCGTGGACTCACATATTACGAAGTAGCCTTGAGTGGACACATGTGAGTTCGCTGCAATTCACAGGGTCTCGTTTCTGATGTCTCCTGTAGGATTCCGCAGTTTGCGCCAGTGGTAAGTCGGCAATGCTGATGTGCAGATGTGCCCTAACGCAGGAACCGATGATTTTAGGCTGCCTTCCAGATTATGCAGTACCTGATGGGCTTTAGGGACACGCCTTAGATAGATATTTGCTTCGTTTCCACATCGCAGGCAGAGCCATGCCACCATCCTGCCGGCCCTGAATCAAAATCAGTAGACCATATGTCCTGCTCACGCTAGTCCTTGTATTTTTATCACCTTGGTGTTTATATGTACATTCGTGGAACAATTCCTGCCACATCAAGACGCGACTGCACTCATTGAAGGGTTCTAGGCAACGATCTCGAAGGTTCCCGTAGTTGGGAAGGACATGCCAGCAGACTGTAAGCGCAGATGAAGTCCGATTCCATAGCCTATGCCATACAGCTCTCATGAAACTGTCCTTATAGGAAAGATGCATAATCTACTGAACGAAATTGGATGCAAAATCTTCAAGACGGGCGACGGCAAGTCAAGAAGTATACGTTGATACTGCCCAAAACTGTTCCCTAGTCTGCCATGGTTTTCCCAGCGCGTCACTTCGCATCGGCGAGTAGTATACGTACGATTTCACCAGAACGATTCCTTTCGGTTATGCCCACAACTTACAAGGACATCTTCATCGCTCTTGAGCATGGTTCGCCGTGATCAGGTGCGCGTCCAAAATGGAATCCCTCTCTCTGCTCTCGGCCCACGTCTTCATTTACTGGGTGCTTCTGCGCTTCAAAACAGCCTCTTCGCACCATTTGTGCTTTTACACCGTATCATCGCATCAAATCTGTACATTGATGGATTCTTCGGTGAGTTGGATGCGGGCGCAGCACAAGAGGAGGATAGGATAATACCGCCTACAAAAGTTGGAGTTATGTTCTCTGTGTAATCTTGCTGAACGAGTCTCTGCTCCGCATCGGGAGAGTCTGAACCAACCTCCTTGGCTATGACACTCAAGTCTATTGTTGGGTATATATATCGGATGTCTATCACAATATTAATATGAATGAATATAAAGAACACCTGGGACATCATCGAGATTCTGCCTTTCAATGGGCCTGTTCACAATTTTGTAAAATGTGACTAGTACTATAGTACTGGTCGAACTTGACCTATAGTCGACTTTGGACGATTGGTGTGTTTAACGTTGTTAGGATCAGAAGGTTTGCATCACGTGACTGATATGTTTCGGACGCGTCGAACAATTTTCATTCAACCGTTTGTGTATCTGCGTCTATACGTGCGATATATACGGTTACTAAAGTCATACCTGAATGCAAGGCTCAGAACAATCAACACCTTGGCCCTTGATGTGTGCTTCACATGGTGGAAACCTTGATCTCTCTCAGGTCATCATAGCGGCTCGAAGTTCAAGCTTCAGTGACGCCAACAGCACCAGTACGGTTAGTGTATGACGCCTCCTACTTACCTTCAAAGCAACTTCATGGTGGTCAATTCAGTCGATAATTGATAATGTTAACTGCAGCCCCATCATGCTGTCGTTCTATACACACACTCAGTCCTCACAGATCTGCACAAGGTGACAAGGTCTCACAGATATCAGTTCAACAGATGATGGCTTTTAACAAGTGTTCACGTTACAGGCTTACAGCAATGCATCACTTACACCCACACAAATCCACTGTAAGATACACCATGTAGCTTGAAGTACTCATGTCAAGGCAACACCAGCATGATGCATGCATCAGCTCCATGAAATCACATTTTACACTTTTTTAATATAGGCCTTATTTATTATACTTAAATTGAACTTTGAAATTACTGATGAATATTACAGCTGATTCCAAAACTATGCGGAATCGCAAAATCAAAACTTGTGCGTCGGAAATGTCCGGACAAGGACCCCATAAGCACCTGAGTGAGACATTTGCAGTAGTGTTAGCGTACATATGCGATTCACTACATGACAATGTTGTCACCATCAGATTCCTCCCCAGAGATACCTGAATTCAAGGCTACTTTCATTATTCACCTTGATACATACACCAAGATTACTACTGAAAGTAATGGCAAAGCAAAAACCAAGGAAGTGAAATCTACCAAAGTCAAGGAACTTGTCTTTCAAATCTCCGAGCCCAACTACATTGAATTTTTGACTATAATTCTCGCGAAGCACAACAAGTACTCACCACTGCCTCAAAACGAGCCCTCCCGTTTGCGACCTTTGTCACAGTCCATTGCTGTTCGACGTATGCTAACTTATAGTTAGGGTCAAGAACTGTAACAAAATGAGACATGGACTTAAGCAAAAAAAAAAGATACTCACCTAGACAGATAAAGTAGACGTCTGAGTCACTAGCTTTCTGGTAGTACTTCTCGACGTTCTTGAGACCCTTCGTAATGGCGTCCACGATGATTGCATATTCTGGATTTCCGGCCATTGCCCCCCACGTGCTAGCGAGACACTCTAGCGTGGGTATGGTCTGCCAGGCTGTTGGGTACGCGACCGAAGAGAACGATTGCTGTGCAGTCGCAGGTTCCTATAACAATAAGTAAATAAAATAAAAATGAATATACAAATAAATACCTTGAGGACATCATGCACTAGCCGTAGCTTTCTCCAGTCGGCTCGATCAAGCTTGAAGTCGCTATATGCCTTGTTGCGCAACTTTGGGACTTCGTGGCTTTCGTCGGCAAGCAGAGTAAAGCGGTTGACAGCCTGAAAGATGTTAGATACTAAACCAGTGATTGTATGTCTGACTTACCAGGCGAAGGGACAAGAAGCGCTTGAGGCACTTGAATAAGGACGCCCAGCGCGTTCTCACCCATGACAAAATCTCACGAACAGCAACACCTTCTTCCTCACATGATTTTTTGAAAAATGCTTGAGCTTGTGGTGATTTGCGGATCTGATTATTGATTGCGTCAATGAGAACTCGAAGACAAAAAAGAGGACTTTACCTGTTCAATGAGTGCCAGCGCTTTTCCAACAGCATTGCCGACATCGAAACCGTCCTCCACAATAGCATCAGGGTCGTGTTCCAATGCCGCAAGTTGTGCAGTCAAGCTAGTGATGTCAGTTTCCTCATCATGATCAATAGCATGACGAATCTTGCATAGTAATGTGGCCTGTGGGGTGGGTGCGACTCCATCAACAAAATGTTGCGCCGCAAGATTCAAGATGTGCTCTTGACAGCGGATGCGGCAGGGACCTGGAAGCCAGTGGGTCCCGTCCTCGTCTATGGCCTTTGTGACTTCATTCATAGTGGTATCATTATTTGAGGCATTGTCCGATGTCATCCATCCAACCTATGCAATCGAAGTCAATCCACAGCTGAAGCCAGACTCTGGAAAACATACCTTGTTGTAAATATTATACCTGTCTATTGTCCTAACGAGTATATTGCTGATATTGAGGCCGCTGTGGTTGCCTTCGATCCGCATGAAATCAAGTTGCTCATTTCTCAGCTCCCACTGCAGCGGTTTGCCGGCAGGGCTCCAAATATAATGACCAGTGACTGAAAAAAATGGTTCGCCGATTATCGATGTCCATGAGTCGAATGTCATGGACACTGCACTGTCAATATGCTAATGAAATATTTTAAGACTGATGCCATAATATAAGTAGGTCAAGACTCATCGCTAGACGCTCCTTGATGTTTTCAACCACGGTCATTGCTCGAGACTTGATAGTTTCTGTTAACTTGGTGCGATGCGGAATGTCCTTTTCAGTCAGGGTGGGATGTGCATACTGTAATAAACGCCGAAACGCTGGCTTGTCAATTAATTGTATTGCCTGGTGTGATGTAAATAAATTGATGCAAATATATATATATAAATGTATGTCGTCTTCCGTCACGATAAGTTCCATGATATATTCAAGGAACCCTTCCTTGGTGAACGCAGGTGGTTTGCAAACAAGCTTGCCGTCGAGAGTTGTTTGCGATTGTGTCATGATGTTGTCTTCTCCAGGTGGGATCACACAAGAGTGCATTGTGATGCCTGCGGCCTCACAACGCTCCTTGTAGACTTGAAAATGCGACTTCTTGTGGTGGACAATATGTGTGCGAAGTGTCGAAGTACCTCCACGAAAGGTGTGCTTCTGCACTGGTTCACCAGCGGACCTTGTTTGAAAGTTATTAAACGATATATCAAAAACAATATGGACCACTTACTTGCATAGTGTACACACCCACCCATCAGGTAAACGGGTAAATATAGTCCTAACGTCCGCTGTGCGTTTGCTTTTTGAAAGCTAAATACAGGTGTTAGTCGAGACTCAAGGAAGACAATAAACGAGTACATACAGTCGAAGCGGTGCACCTGTTCTCGGATTTAGATTCATCAACTTCATCATCATCCTCTGGTTGGGGGATCAGCTCGTCAGCAGACGACTCTCCCAGATCAGGTGTAGAGGGTATGTCTTCATCTTCGGAGTCAAGAGGGGATAAGATTCACATGGCAGTTTTTTTGGGGGCTGGATGATCTGTAGCACTAGATAAAGCACATTTCCTTTGGTTAGTTGACAAAGACAGACCGCAGGCATTGTCAGCATCGCGAATACGAGCCAATGGTTTTGAGGGCCGGCCAGAGCGCCTAGATCCAGCTGCAACTGTTGCTGGGGTGCATCCAGCCTTGAGCAGAACGGAGAAGGCGTCCTTTGCGGATGTAGTGGAAGAGGATGGCTGGGCAGAAGATGCGACCTGGGGCAATGGTACTTTATCGTCAGGATCATTAAAAAAGGTAATTTCAGAAGCATCCTTGAGGGTGCCGTCAGTGTTCAGAGCACAGCAGTCTTCAGACATTGTCAGGCAAATAACTCACAGTTTTTGGTCGGCACCCCGTTTTATGCATGGCACATAGCCTAACACTACAGAGCGACAATATCCAAGGAGATCTGTTAGAGTTGAGAACCGGTGGAGGATCATGACTATCCAGGAAGCATATAGACTAGAACAAGTAGATATCTGTGATATAGGTAAACATATGTCAGAGTCTTGAGAATAAATTGATTAGTACTTACCTTCAAAAAGGCTAACAGTAGCCTGATTAACAAATAATGCAAATCTCGAAGACGGTGTTTTGATGTCGACATGGACACTGACGTCGTCGTGGTTGGTGTCGAAGTCGAGGGAATTCGAAGGTCAAGGAACGGTTCGGGAAGGTTCGGGAAAGTCGAACCAGAACCGGACCACTAGTGAAGGTCCAGAACCCAGAACCACTTTCCAGTCTGGTTCCAGCTGGTGAGGGAACCATGGACCGAACCACAGAGAACCGGACCAAAAGTCCGGTTCGAACCGTGGTTCTGGACCGGACTGCGGCAGCACTAGCTGCAACACCTGCAGCTACATCAGTCAGTACAACCGACATCAATTCTCTCACATCTATGCTTCTGTTACGAACTGTGCGAGATCTCACACGCGAGGCCACCCCTTCAACACCACTTCCAGTTTGAACTGTGACTTCTGAGTCACTCCCTGTCACATCACCTGTCACTCTGACACCCTTGACACTCAATCATTTTTTGAAGTATGCCGAGGACCATCTTGGTGTCGCATTTGCCTCAACATATGAACCCTCCCTGCGTGGCATTGGTGCAGGTCCAGATATACTTGCAGACATGGCTGACCAAGATCTTGCTCGAGTTGGGCTCAGCGCAGGTGACATTATTCAGCTGAAGAAAGGAAGTGTTACATGGTGGAACGGACCTCTTGCAAAGAATAGTTCAAAGCGTCAACGGAGCGATACAGCTGACTCAAACATTCCCGAGTACAAGAAATTCCAGTATGAGAGGAGATACCACGATGGGGGACGAGCACGCATCAGTGGAAGTCGTATGAAGCCTGATGAGCGTCCACCGAGCAAGCGCAGGGATCTTGACTATGATCTTTACTACTTTTGCGAAAATAGGCAGAGTTGGGTTATCTTTCCTCCTGGATTCACATTCGAGTCAGAGGGTGATCGTGCAGATACAGAAGATCCTTTTATTTAGAACTAGCACTATGAACTGTTAGAATAGCTAGGCAATGTACCCCAACACACGAAAATAACCTTCTGCCTTATCAGGTGTGATGCTTTGGCATGCACGTACCATACTCATCAAAGCCTTGTTATCGAAGTGTTGTCGTAAATATGCTTTGATAGCAGAAAAGGCTTGCTCAATAGGGTTGTAGTCGGGCGAATATGGAGGCAGAAACACAAGCTTGCATAAGGCTTCCTCCTCGACCAGACGACGAACCTCGTCACTGTGGTGAATGCGGCAGTTGTCTAAAACTAGCACACTACGTGGCCCTGGATATGGGTTGGTTAAAGGTAGCTATAAACAACCAGTCAACTTCCAATGTACATCATATTCAAAAGACCCTACCACATGCTCGCGCAAGAATTGTGCAAATCGTTCACTTGTCACCGGTCCCTCAATGATATCATAGGTAATAATTCCATCAAGAGTGAGTATTGGCAGGATCGAGTAGTGTTTGCCTCACACAAAGCACTTCCTTTGTATGCATCTGGTATAGACTAGTTATTACAGGACAATCGAAGTAAAATTTGACATACCTTGTTCCAATTCTTGATCTGCCATAGTGTCGAATGAGGGTTCTCTCATCTTTTGCGGCCTCGTCACCAAACATTAACATTTCAGGGTCAGGTGCAATTTCAGCAATACTATTCATAAAAATAGCACATTTTTCTTCGTTCCATTCAAGAGCATAAGCGGAGATGCATTTGCGACTGAGATGTAACCACCGAAATGTGTGGAGAAGTGTTTGCACAGACACAGACACACCGCGGCGAGAGTGCAATTCGTGTTGTAACTCGTCGAGATAGATAGTAGGTCGGTGACGAAGGATAGCAGTGATAAAAGCAAGATCATCGATGGTCAGGGTGCGACGGCAGCCTGTATTCTTGCTGTGGATGCTGCTACAAGTTGGGGAAAAGAGCCGCAAAACTTTGTATACAAGGGTCTTTTTGACTCCAAGTAGATAACAGATATGCTTGACGGAGTGCCCGCGTCGACGTAAAACAGGGATTCGAGCCTTTAAATCATCAGAAACGGTGTGCGGCGGCATTGGACAATGCAGAGTCAATGTCGCAATCAAGCGCTGCAAGTCTCTCACTCACACGCTTATGGGGTCCTTGTCCGGACATTTCTGACGTGCAAGTTTTGATTTTGTGATTCCGCATAGTTTTGATATCAGCTGTAATATCCTTGCCACACATGTAAGTGATTGACTTTTGTCGGAAATCTCAGAAATCTATTTCAACTGATTAGGATGCTTTGTAATAGTCCCAATATAACACGTGATTGGCAACTCATTGCAATAGAAGCCACAGTTTGCAAAATATATTTTAATGACACCGTAATCCTTGCATTTCCAATTCGAGCATGTTTTCAACAATTTTGTAATATAATTGTGATCTGCATTTCGCACATTATAATGGGTTTGTGTTGCAAATCCCAATTCAAGTTGTTTCCACAGCTATCAATTATAATAGGTTTTCATTGCACATTATAATTTTATTGTAATTGTTTGTGTCGCGCATTACAATGGTACATTACAATCGGTTTCACAAACAAAAAGTAGATTTTACGGTCGCTATTACAGTAATAAAGTGAATGGTAGATCTGAAAATGCACAATCATACGTTATCACCGGCTTCTCCTCCAAAAATAATGCTAGAGTCGGCATGCTTTTGGAATTCGAGGAGGATGGTAGAGCACGAAGAGCCTGTGGGGAGGTGGCTTTGGTAGAAAAAGTGCAGGTGGGGCAATGGTGAGCGCTGTGCTGATGATACACAAAATGACCACCTTATGATACCAGCCAGTGACCAGCCAGCAAGGCCTAGTTCTGCTAAATCACCATATTGAAGGGGTCGAATGACGGTGTCAAGCGCAGGAATATCGATACCCGCACCACTGTCAACAACGGCTGTTAAACTATCCTGCGTGGTAGTCACTGGTATCGGAGCAGAGTCTAGCTCCAGCCTTGTCGCTGCATTGGTTGTTGTTGCTGGTTCCAAGTCCACAACAGTGGTACCGATGTTGCTACTGGAAGCTGGTGCTGACTCCACTCCCGACGCCGCCTGCTGCTCAGGTATCGCTGATTTTGATTTTGACCACCAGAAGTTACGAGTATGCGGTATGTGCCGGGAAGAGATCACCCTCGGCATAATTTTTGAATGCTACAGGAAAACTGAGTAAACAAGCGTATGCGATACTCTTCAACACGCACCGGTAAGGTTAGAAACCGTGTTTGATTTTGAGACACTTGAGGCCATATTCTGTAGTGTCATTAGCAGTGCTATGTGGGCAATCATGGACGCGATATGGCCTCTGAATAGGTTAATGAAGCAGTCAGCAGGCAGATAGTTCCAAGAACTAGAAAGACGCACAAGACAGACTCCCCCGATAACCCTTTCCTTGCTGACGAGGGCAAAGCAAGTGCATCTGAGGCAGGTGGCCTACCCGACCGACGTGAGTGTTGCACTGATGATGCATGAGGCTGGACTTTAAATTGAGGTAAGCTCTGCAGGAGGGAGGAGGTGGAACAGGCTTACGAGTGTGATACTTCGACAGTGTGGGCGATGGTGACTCGTCCTCTTCCTGGTTACAGTCCCTGCAGATAGTTTTTGCGCACATGAGATACTGCACCACCACTACGACCAGTCGAGAACAAGTAAGTGCTTACATTGTCTCCGTTAGTTTCATCTTCGCTTTTGCTGTGCCTTTCACCAAGGTCGTCCTCGAGTTCTGACACGCTGCCACTGTCCATGTCCAGATGGTTGCTGACACTGAGATCACTTGTGGTGCTGTCTGGGAGGTGTAGGAAGCAATGGCAGAGATGGAGTTCAGAGCGCTTTAAGGATTGCGACGTCGAATGAACTTCTGTATCATGAAGAGAGGGAATGCGAATGTGCAAAGTTTAAAAGAGAAAGCAAAACACATACTGATGTTCATTGCAATGCTGACATAATCACTGCGTGCAGATTGCAAAGTGTTATTGTAATTGGAGAAAACATCAGAAGATGAGTGGAAAGCTTGTAAATTGTAATGATAACTAGAACATAAATAGAAGAAAAAAGATGTAGCTAGGAGTGATATTGTGATACTACCTATTTCTTTGAGCGGCCACGTCGAGGGGCAGATGCAGGTCCACTATCAATGTCATCCCCTTCCTGTGCCTTGGACTTTTTGGGCTGTCAACCAGCCTTAGACTTTGGCTTGACAGACTGAATATTAGTTTCTTCAATCGCAACTACCTCTGTTTCATCTCCTGGTCCATCATAAACACAAGGACTGCTGCCAGTGATCACAGCGGAGTTGCTCGATACAGTGAGAGCTGATGTCATGGTGTCAGTTGTTGAAATCATAGGATCAGGAGGTACAGGAGCCTCATCCGGATCACGTATAGTGATCGTGCCTGTAGCTTCAGTAAGGACATCAATACTAGCGCCATTTTTGTCCCCTTGGTATTCTTCATGGTCAGACATATCTTCTGAATCCCCTGCCTCTGCTGCCAATCCAAGTCGAGCGAGACACATCTCTTCTTCAAGATCTTCAGCGGAATCTCTGATATTAAGATCGTGAGAGGGGCGAGAAGTGCGTTCAAAAACGAAGTTATTGATATTCTTGATGACCCCCTTTAGGCAGGCAAGGCTTCTCCCAGTCGCAGATGAGAAGTTCTTTAAAGAACACAAAGACTGTGCCGTAGTTGATTCTCAAGGTCTTCCCCTTCCCTTCTTGAGGAAATTATTGGTCGGGTGATAGTAGAAATATGTTCTATTAGAGCGTGGGTTTGAAACCGAATCAATCAAGACGAGCCTTAGACTTAATGAATAAAGGCCTGGACTTACTGTGACGATAGCCCAAGCCACAGCCCCAGGCATTACCGCTGTGACACCCCACTTAACTGCATTGGGTGGAGCACCGCCCTGTCGTCTGCCCTGGTTAGAGAGTGATGTCCTGCCCTTGAGGCAGCAGCTCAGTGTCTGTTCATTTATTAGTACAGATTAAACATAGAAATTGAATGAACTGAATAGCACGTACCTTAGCAATAGGCTGCCAGTTACCAAATAATGTTTTGCGACTGCAGTCGATGATATTCCCTGGAAACAACATAGGTGGCAAAAGGGGGTACAACTCGCCAGCCTTGCCAGTGATGCCAAGTAGCTGGCGAATTTCGGGTTCCATATCGCGAAGTAATGCTGGGGTAAATCAAAAATTTGACCAGCTGCACTCCTCAGCTTGTTCAGCTCGGAGGCATGGCCAGCACAAAGCGCCTTCGAGAACTGTAGATAGCAGTATTAAGTAAGATAAAGCATGAAAATGAGAGATGTGCATTACCACATGTGAAAAACGGTTCATTGGCACCAGGTGGTGCAGGTGCTGAGGGAGTGTGTCGTACAATTCCACTAGAGTTGCAATCTCCTGCGAGCCTGTAGTGGCATACCGAGCAGCTGTGTTGAACGGCGGCACAGGGTTAGGAAGTGTCACTTTGAGCAGGGCTGCTGGTGGAGGGAACATGTTGATCGTGAGGCCATATCGTTTCGCGCAGATCTTTAGTTCTGCTCCGAAGGCTAAAATATCTTCGGAAACTTTGTTGTCCTGCTTGCGACGTCCCTTACTATTGGTGGAAAGTACCTTGTTCTGTTCTTCAATGGTGCGGAGTCTTTCCTTCAGGGCCTGGTTTTTGAGCTGCGCACTCTTGACCCCCTGCAGACATTGACAATGCCTCAGTTGTTAGTGCTGGTAGTATCATTTACTCTCAAACTTACCTCTTGACACTGTCTTGGTTCAACTGCATCCCGACGTCGAACGGGATTAGAAATCGACCCTTGAACAACACTGTGCATGGATGCGGTCCTCTTGTCAGACAAAGAGTCTGAAGATTCATCATATGATGAAGATTCGTTGGCATAACGATGCTGAGTTCCTCGAGACATGGTAGCAAGTGTAAGAGGAATGGACGAGATCAGTGGCAGTCAAAGTCAGAGTGATGCTCGTACCGACAGGACAATGCCAGCATATATGTGATTCAGGTAAGTGCATGCTATGGTGCTTGGTATTACTTAGATGTGGAGGAAACAGTCTAGGAAGTATTCAGAAACTTGATGCGCCACTGGTGATGTGATAACAAGAGCCAGTCTAAGTGCTTTCTAGTGAGTGTTAATATCGACTAACACCAAACATTAAATGCACATAAATTGATGCATGCTGAGTGACATTAGATGAGCAGCATGAGACTCAGATTGTGAGAAAGGACTCATACTTATGGTTAGATGATCCAGAGGGTGCTGCGTTATTACTCTCGTCTGAATCCACCAAAACCAGATTTGCCGGTGTGAGTGCGGTCAGTGATGGCACGTGTGACCTAATGAATTCCAGGTGCTGGGAGAACGAACCTGGTGATTAAGATGGGGTCGGGGGATAGTCATGTAATGAATTCTAAATGTCGGGAGAATGAGCCCGGTGAATCGTGGTTAAGGTGGGGTCGGGGGATACACCTAATGAATTCTAGGTGTTGGGAGAACGAGCCCGGTGAATAAGATGGGGTTGGGGGATACAGTGATTCCAGCCAGCGTCTTGCAAGAAAGGTGAATTCTGATAATCCAGGGCCTGTACAAGCAGTCAATCAAACCCATGAAAAGATAAAC
Source organism: Suillus discolor (assembly GCF_016758755.1). NCBI lineage: Eukaryota > Fungi > Basidiomycota > Agaricomycetes > Boletales > Suillaceae > Suillus > Suillus discolor. The sequence goes on from NW_024541354.1 coordinate 90,404, forward strand.
ATGTCACTTACTGAGCGCTGGTCAGCCGTGACGCGGTTGTTGATTCCAGCACTGATAAGTGCCAGGAAATCCTGGGGGTTCTTTGAAGAAAACTTGACCATTAACAACGAGAATTCAGGAGGCAGTTTTCAGGGTGTATCGTTGATTGGGGGCGATAACACACATCTCTGCAGGGATGACTTCGTCGCGATCCTTAGAGCCAATTTGGATGCCAATAATGTTCGGATTCCTGCACTCGCTGTGAGAAAGTCGTCATGAATGTGATTCATAACAAAACCTACCTTCACCGTAGTATTCTTGAACTCTTAGTTACCAGTGTTGGGCACTAAGCCACGAATCTTCTTTAGCCCTGGCCAGTGGATGAGCGTGACGGAAACGCCCTTGAAAAAGCTCTTCAACTGCCTGAACTGGGGGGAATCTGCCTGGAGATCCAGCGTGCGAACATCCCTCTGCTTTAAAACAGCAAGAGCAGTGGACTGAAAGCTACCCTGTTTGAACCTGAGATTGATGTGAATGTTAATGTGTAAGAATTGAGGCAGGCTTGCTTACATGACCGCTGTCAACACATCAATGTTTACTAAAACCTGTCCATTGGTAGGGCGGACACTCCTATTAGTGGTGAGAGCGCAAAAAGACAGTGGTAGTGCCAATGAACAGACATCAAGAGTGAAGTTCAGAAGTACCATTCAGGATTAGATGATATTGTGAGATAGGACTAATATCTAGTAATTGAATGATATAATTAAATGATCAGTGCCCAGCTGCCAGGTGCATTTGCTTCATGCGCAGAAAGATGTCACTGTCTACTGTATCCATAACAAGAAAGTCACCAACTGTAGTGGGATCGGGAGCGAGAGCAACTCCTCAAATGATCGATTCTGCTAATATAAACTCACTAGCCATTTCCCTCTGTCTAACACGCCAACACTTCAGGTGTTTGTCCTTCTGGAGATGCCTTCCGACTGGTGCATCATATGGGCGTATGAGGGCAATGGGATAGGGTATGTTGTTAATGTCACATGTGAAGAGGAATAAGAGTCACGCAAAAAAAACACCAGTTGTGGTATTGACGATGACACAGTTGTATCGGGGAAGATTGTGGAAGCTCGGGCTGCAACGAAGATAGTCCGTGGTCTGGCAGAAGTCAACCAGTGACTCATAGTTGACCTTGAGGAATCGAAACTCTGTTATCTTCTCAGGATGAGTCATGTGTGAGTGCTGATGTTTGAATCGGACTTACATTGTCAAACGGTAACATATTCACATGCTGTGTAACAGCAGGCAAAGCGTTTAAAAATGTGTTGAGCTTCCTGCAGAAATGCCTAAAAGAAGGATTGTCGACATGTTGTTCCTTGATTGTCTCAAGTGACTTTTTCGGTTGCTTCGATCCGAATCTGATGTGGAAGTTGGATGGAATGTTAGTATCAGGGTCGGTCTCGTCTTCGGCCATCTGAGTGTTGTATGCATCTAGTTCATCCACTCGACTGCGGATGAACTCAGAAACAAGAGACCAGTGGTCTGCACGTAAAATCTGCATGTAGGCTATTAGATAAAACTAGAACTCGTGAAATCAAAAATCAAACAACATACCTGTGGTGCAACATCTTTGAAATTAGTCTGATATTGATATGATGCCTTGAGGGGACCGTGACACTTTTCATTCGGCATAGTGTTGTAATTGCGAGTCGCTCCCTTGGCCATGATGTCATCAAACAAGTGGGCAACTAGATGCTTCTTCAGGAAGGACCAGTTCTTATCGGGTCATACAGCTTCAGACTTCTTAATATATTTCTAAGTAATTCATTTGAAAGGGAAAGCGCTAGAAAGTCCAACATAACTTACATCCATTAGCTCTGAGAATTCTTGAAGGGCTTCTCATCCTGCGGCAATGGTCTTTGTGGTATGTACCTCGAGCACAGCATACCGGTCTACCTCGAGGTATGCACGAATGCACCAAAGGAGAAGGTAGGCAAGTTTACTTTTACCAGCATTCGGCAGAACAGCATGAGCTGCAAATGCGAGTAACTGATTCAACGACATGTAACTCTATTAGTAAAAGACAGCAGCTCGTCTAAATCACTTACCTTGAAAATAACCTCGTATTTACTTCCATCGGTGAATGTTATGGCCATCACGGCATCAAAATGAATTAAGTTCCACCAGCGTGGCAGTGCATCAAAACTATATCTAAGTGAGACGAAAGCAAAACTCGATGTAAAGCTTACTTCTCATCAACTTGTGCAACTTTGTCACGTCCCAAAAGGCCAATAAGTAGTTGTAGTTCAGACCACATGTGGTCTTTGAAGAAACCGAGAATGTTGACATGCAAGCGGTCATGAGATAGTGCGCGGTGCACATCAGTAGTCTTGTGATTCATGTCATGAAATGCATTCTAAAGTCAGTTAAGTGAGACAATTTAAATAAATCAACTAAAACACTATCATACATCAACATCACGAACGGCCTGGCTCTTAAGTATCGCCTCCCTCCTTCCTTTGCAATGCTCTGCCCTTGCCTCGATTAAAAGGGTGCTTGTCGCTTGGCCTGTGCGAAGAGGGTAGTTGTGCGGCATGATGGAAGATAATTTGTCCTCAGGAATTAGACAGATCGGGCATGGAAAGTTGCTCATAACGCCATGAGTGAGTGACATTATAGCCCTTGAACATGAAGCTTTAGTGATATGACATATAAATGAAGTTATAATGAAAACTTACTGTTCCTCATAGTCTGCGGACAGTATCAAAACAAGCGTGTAAAAGAGCCTCGCAATGTTGTCCCAGCAATTCGCCCATCGACCACTTGTCAAAGGCAGTACAATTGATGCAAGTACCTTCTTGAAGGCCGTGTGCCACACAGCTGCTCTAAAATTAGCAAATCGTGGTGTACCTTTGTGCTTTGGGTCATCTTTGATCTATAAAGTGAGAGTTAATTCTCAATATAAACATGTAAGAAACAGTCTCGAAACTTACCAGTGGGAGCCATCCAACTCGTCCCCCACCCAACCCTTTTCTGTTTCTGATGGCGACGGGAAGGTTTGCTAAGTGAGCGATTACAGGATAGCCCTTCTCGCGCCCGAATGACGACAACTTCGCCTTGTCGGCATATAAGATGAATGCTAATGGTTTCGCATCTGGAGGCATTTGAGACTACATGATAGTATAGCCTCAATAGTATATCACAATACAACACAGTAATACGCACCTGGCATTCCCAGAACGCATCCGCAGTCCACAGTTCATCGATGAACCGAACGAATGAGTCTCCATCAAATTTCGATAATCGCTGAGCATCGAAAACACAATGAGGGCCGATGATAGGATGTCGAAGAAGATCTACTGCCCATTCCCAAAGGGGGCGAAAGTGTACAGTGTATTCCATGTCTTTGTCACCAAGCGGTACCGTAAGAGTGTCCTGTTCGAACTGAATGGATTAGATCCCATGCAACAGTAACACAGAGACATTACTTACTGGCGTCAGGCGATGCGATGCTGCTTCCCACATATTCTGAACATCCGCATAATTAGCAAGGGTGAAGTCTTCGGTCCATGCTGCAGTCGAACCATTCGGATGAGCCAGCATCGTTTGTTCATGGGTGAGCGCAGCCTCGTGCGCCAACTCTGCAACCTCAAAGTCGAGTTGACACCTGAATGGGAGCCAAGGCTGGCATTCTGGGCGGGGTGGCTCATAATGGTGGTGTCGTGTGAAGTCGGAGAAAGCTTCAACACATGTTGTGATCCTCGCATGCGGGTGAAATTCCATGCGGATATCATCGATAGTGTGTCCAGGGGCATCCTCAGGCTCGGAATGATCTAATAAAAACAGTTGAGACTCAGCACACTGTATAATGACTGGCTGACGCAGCGACTTACCTGAAGACATGTCAATATCAGCATTATGATGATTATGGCCGTTGTCGTGATCATAGTCGTAGTCCTGCCAGGCTTGCCCTATTGCATGCCATAGATTGATCTAAGATGTCCAAGTCAAAATATAAATAAAACTCACCATCATCATGCGCAGCTTGTACGGTCAGGGCTGGCACAACAGCTGTGAAATTTGATATTATGTTAGTAGAATCATACTATTAGTGAATCAACCCACAGACCTTGAATTGACATGGCCGTGATCGAGGCCCATTGCTCTGCATCTTCTTCTGAGTCTCTCGTGCGTTGCTCACAGGCTCTTCGGTGACTATCAAAGCCTTTGGGCTTGAAACTGCATCCACAGGTATCACAAATTTGCTGTCTTTCATCCAGAATATATTGTAGATTTGCAGACATGCTGCGTTGGTGCTCTGTGTGATGCTGACAGGATTATGAAGTGTTATACAGCTAGTAGAGTACTTACAGTGATGATAGACGTCGGTGGCAGAAGGTGGCGTTGACATGCGATTGCAATGCATAAATCAAAGCCTGTGGACTTGAAAGCTTGACACGTGACGATGACAAGTCACATTACAATCTAGATTGTGTTTGCGCCCTGTTTGATCATGATCATGCTTACAAATTGTAAAGTTTATATCAATCTTATCATAATCGTAGGTACATTTGCAATGCATTGAGCTGCGATGCAATCAGGTCACGTGTATTGCAATATTCAATTTAAATCTTATGTCAATCGTTAGTCATTGCAATGCAGGTGGGAAATTTCCGACATTGCCGAGCCTGCCGAGGGTACCCAGACACTTGCAATACTAAGGCCGGTCAGAATCCCGACATTGTACATGCGCCATCACTTCACCTAATTGACAGATGGATCTGCCACCGAGCAATGCGGGAAAAGCAACGGATACATTCGCACTGCGTCTGCAACTCGTGAAAATTTTGAGAAACGAACAACCAGCAGTGACTCGGAGCACTCGCACGTTGAACACAGCAACTCATGCATGGGTTGCCCGATGTCCCAACTTGACTCGTCTTGAAGGCTTCACCAAGGACCGTGAGTAGTATCACACATGTGCTAATCACGATTAATCAGCCAAATTGATCCGACCCGGGCTACGAATAGCTGCCAGTGCGCGACCGAAGAACACATGGTGCCGCCATGATCATCACTCGATATGCATGTGTACTCAATGATTTAATTGTCCGTTCCCACCAGTACAGAAATACCCATATCTTAAATAAAAGCCCCATGCACGATACCAGACGACTCCCTATTTCCCCCTCACAAACTCAAGTTCGCTTGTTTGACGGTGATGCGTCTTCTCGCCATATATGCAGCTCTGCTCGCAGTGGTCGCCGCTAGTGCTCATAAGATGACCAAGCGCGAGATTGGCGAATACCAACTGGAGGCAGCAAAGCGTTGGCAAACTAGCGGCTCTCAAAGTCGGAGCGTGAAGCGCAGTGGTGTCCAGAATATCACATTCACGAATCCAAAGGCCTCAGGTGAATAACGTGTTACAAGTAGACATCTAATAAGTCTGATCTATTTTCGTCTAGAATTTTATGTCGATGGCACATCCCTTCCTCTAGTCGACTTCGACGTCGGTCCTAGCTGGGCAGGTCTTTTACCTATCAGCAACAGCCCTAACGAGACTCGTCAGGCGAGTACACGGGTAGCCTATGCACACCATTTGCTGAAGTTAAGGACATCAGCTCTATTTCTGGTTGTTTCCTCCCGGCCCCGAAGGGAGTCTTGATGATCTAATCTTTTGGTGCGTCATCAGAAGTGCTGTGATGTTCGTTGCTGACCATACATCTTATATCTGAAGGACAAACGGTGGCCCTGGTTGCTCCTCCCTCGAAGGTTTGCTGCAAGAGAATGGGGTAAGCCTCCTTGTTGACGACAAGACTCATTATAGCTGAAATGTTTGAAGCCTTTCAGTTGGTCTTGGGGTCAGGCAAAACCGACAGGTGAATCAACAGAGCTGGACCAACCTATCCTCCGTCCTTTGGGTGGAGCAACCCGTTGGAACGGGATTTTCTCAAGGCATCCCAGACGCACAGAACGAGGATGATGTTGCTACTCAAGTCGTCGGCTTCTTGCAGCAGTTCCTTGAGGTCTTTTCGGAGCTCAAAGGCAAAAAGCTGTATTTAACGGGTGAAAGTGTAAGTTCTCAGAGAGTCCGGTAAACGTTGTATTGACTGCGTTCAGTACGCTGGAACATACGTGCCTTGTGAGTCAAATGTCGCTTTCTTTGAACGTGACTTAGAGACCAATGAAGATATTGCTAACTATATCTACGAGAACCCCACTCAATTAGACCTCTCGTTGCAGGGAATATGGATCAGTGATCGTAAGTAACATTTTGACTTGCTCTGTCTCTTCCCAAGTGCTTATACACGAAACTCCTCAGCTTCGATATCGTGGGATGTGGTGCAAGAGGAGATCCCTGCAGTGGACTTCGTGAACAAATACGCCGGTCTCTTTTCTTTCAAGTCCGTTCATTTCACTCGGATCTAGTTGCAGGTCACTGACCGATTGATATTTAGTCAAACGTACATGGACTACCTCAACGAGAAGGCCGCGACGTGCAATTACACTGGCTACATGGATCAGTACGTCACATACCCTCCAACAGGTCCTCTTCCTCTACCTGGAGGACTCTATCGAGTTTGCCGAAGGCTGCGATGTCTGGGATGACATTTTCTATAATGCATTGATTATCAACCCTGCTTTCGATATCTATCGCATCTGGGATACTGTGAGTCGAAGAGGATTTTAATGAGTACTATATTGACTTCTTCTCCATGCAAGTATCCGATTCTATGGGATGTCTTAGGTTTCCCGTAGGCTATTCAATCATTGACTGAATGCAACCCGGCTGACGAAGACTTAGAGGGTCATTCCCACAGACGCAGTCTCCGATCTACTTTAACCGAATAGACGTCAAGGAAGCTATCCACGCGCCTGTCGAGACACAGTGGTCGGAATGTTCCAATATCAATGTCTTTCCCAACGGAGACAGCAGCTTGCCTCCTGCCTTCACTGTGTTACCGAATGTTATAGAGAAGAACCAGCGGACCGTCATTGTGCACGGTCTCGCCGACTTCATTCTCATTGCTGATGGGTATGACTTCACTTTCGACTCTAATCTTCGTGTATTCTGACGCACGGTTCCATAATTTAGAACTAGAATTGCCATTCAAAAGTAAGTGCGTTCTTGAGTGTGACTGTATCACTTTCATTGATAGGATTCATCTGTAGCATGACCTGTGCGTGACTTGTAATGTTTGACGCTACGAATCACTCATTATATTCTAAGGGAATGGTTTGCAAGGATTCCAGACGCCTATCGCTAACGACAGCTTCATTGTCGATGGCGTGGGTGCCTATGGCACCACACACTCGGAGCGGGGACTCACATATTACGAAGTAGCCTTGAGTGGACACATGTGAGTTCGCTGCAATTCACAGGGTCTCGTTTCTGATGTCTTCCGTAGGATTCCACAGTTTGCGCCAGTGGTGAGTTGACAATGCTGGTGTGCACATACGTCCTAATGCAGGAACCAATGATTTCAGGCCGCCTTCCAGATTATGCAGTACTTGATGGGCTTTAGGGACACGCCTTAGATAGATATTTGCTTCGTTTCCATATCATGAAATATCGCAGGCAGCGCCGAGTTGGACGTGCCACCATCATGCCGGCCCTGAATCAAAGTCTGCGTCTTGTCGAAGAACTCACGCTGGCGTCGCCCTAGTCCTTGTAATTGGTATCACCTTGGTGTTTATGTGTACATTCGTGGAACAATTCCTGCCGCATCAAGACGCGACTGCATTCATTGAAGGGTTCCAGGCAACGATCTCGAAGGTTTCTGTAGTTGGGAAGGACATGCAGGACCTGCCAGCAGACCGTAAGCGCGTATGACATCCGATTCCATAGCCTATGCCATACAATTCTCATGAAACTGTCCTTACAGGCAAGATACATCATCCATTGAACGAAAACGGACGCAAAACTTCCAAGACGGGCGACGGCAAGGCAAGAAGTATGCATTGATACTGCCCAAGACTGTTCTTTAGTCTGTCATGGTTTTCCCAGCGCGTCACTCCGCATCAGTGAGTAGTATACGTACGATTTCACCAGAACGATTCCTTTCGGTCATGCCACAAGTTACAAGTTACAAGGACATCTGCGTCGCTCTTGGGCAAGTTCGCCGCGATCGGGTGCGCATCCAAAATGGAATCCCTCTGTCTGCTCTCGGCCCATGTCTTCATTTACTGGGTGGTTCTGCGCTTCGAAACAGCCCCTTCGCACCATTTGTGCTTTTACACCGCATTATCGCATCAAATCTGTACATTGGCGGATTCTTCGGTGAGTTGGATGCGGGCGCAACGCAAGAAGAGAATCCATAGGATAATTCCACCTACAAAAGTGGGGGTTATGTCCTCTGCGCTGCTCCGCATCGGGAGAGGTTGAACTAGCCTCCTTGGCTATGACACTCAAGTCTATAATTGTTGGGTATATATATCGGATGTCTATCACAATATTAATATGAATGAATATTCGGTTGTAAAGAAAACCTGGGACATCATCGAGGTTCTGCCTTCCAATGGGCCTGTTCACAATTTTATAAAATGTGACTAGTACTATAGTACTGGTCGAACATGTCCTTGGCTTGGTGTGTGTTTAACGTTGTTAGGATCAGAAGGTTTGCATCACGTGACGGATATGTCTTGGACGCGTCGAATAACTTTCATTCAACGGTTTGTGTATCTGCGTCTATACGTGCGATATATATACCGTTACTAAAGTCGTACCCGAATGCAAGGCTCAGAACAATCAACGCCTTGTCTCTTGACGTGTGCTTCACGCGGTGGAAATATTGATCTCTCTCGAGTCATCATAGCAGCTCTTCAAGCTTCAGTGACGCCAACAGCACGTACGGTTAGTGTATGACGCCTCCTACTTACCTTCAAAGCAACTCCATGGTGGTCAATTCAGTCTGTAATCGATAATGTTAACTGCGGCCCCATCACGCTGTCGTACTATATACACACTCAGCCCTTCAGCCCTTCGTGCGCTCTCTCTTCTTTTCTATCATACTCACAGTGCTTAGTTTCCATCACTACGTTAATCCGGATTCTTGAGCAAGGTATGTGGCTTGCAACTCAGACTCGTTGTTACATGGTATCCAACTGACACTCATGTTTTCGCCGCTAGCCTTTCATCTTGAACGCCCGACGACCCACGGTGGTTCTTGTTCTTTGAGCTAGGCTTGATACTCTCTATTCGTGAGGCAACTAATTTGCCTTGATTTTCACTGCCATCAAGAGTGAGTCCTCACCAGACGCCACAGGTATGTGTTGTTTTCACCACCTTCTTACCTGTCTCCTAAGTGACCTCGAAACACGCCCAGGTTTTGAGGGAAACGTCTAGCGTGCACCAAGGTCCACGATTTAAAGACGCCGTGAACATGCAAGAGAATCATACAATTCGGTTGCTGACCTTCACAGACGTTGCTCGCGGCGTGAACAGCACAGTGTATAGGACCTGGGACCTGGGACCTGACCCTCTTTTCTTGACCACATTTGCCGAGGTTCTCAGCTGCTTGACTTCTCTCTACCATGCTGGCCTCAGTATCTCTCTAGTCGGTTGCACCGGCCCGCACCATGACTTAGGCAACCCGACCCACGTCAGCTCAGTACTCCCATAACTTTAGTAAGCTCGGGCGTGAGATAATGAGGTAAATCTTCTGGCCCGCCGCTGACATCGCGCCGTCTTCAGGGGGTGGTATTCAGGTCGGGACCTAGTGGTGGCTTGGGACCTGGGGCACGAGGCCCAGTGGTTTAGCCAATCCGGTTGCAGTGTCAACATTCCATCCCGTTCGCCCTTCAGTACTCAGTGCCCGCCGGGTCTGGGCGTGGTATCGCCATGAATAAGTCTGCTTCCCCGGCGACAAGAGGTTCAAAGAGCCGAAGTCATCTGCACGAGTAAGCTCGCCTCGGTTTGACAAAAACACTGCCCAGTATCGACAAATGCTGCATCCTGGACAAGAGAAGAAAAGATTAATGCGATCCACTGGTAGGTTCTAGGAAAAGGTGAGTACCTCCATATACTGATGTTCCTGGTTGTCCTCGAGACTGTTAGTATGATCTCGAGATACCATACAGTGCCGTTGGGTGAGCTCGTTATACACTATCATCACATGGAGTCCCAACGAGTCGGATCTAGCATGCGACAGTTTTTCCTTTGCTGTTCATATGATGACTGGAATAAATATGGTTGTACTCCCTGCAAAAACGGGAGTGTAGATACTTGTTGATCATTGTTTTCACTAAATCCCTCTCGGAGGTTGAAAAGTTGACAGGCGCTTTTATTGGACGACAGAGAGGTACCCTACCATGGGTTTGGTGTGTAGTGGGAGTGCCGCCTCCACGAGGGGAATCGTCTCTGTTCAATGCTGGACTCTAGCAAGTGCCCCGGGTTTGGGTTCAGCAGGGTGGAGACAGTAGAAGTGCACCATTTTGGCCTGGACAGAGTAGTCTGATGAAGAATCCGCGGCGTGCGCGGCGAGCTGCCACTAGTACTGGCCTATACCTCCATTTACTGATGTTCCTGGTTGTCCTCAAGATACCATACAGTGCCGTTGTGTGAGCTCGTCATCTACTGTCATCGCATGGAGTCTCACTGAGTTGGATGTAGCACACGACAGTTTTTCCTCTGATTTTTATACGATTACTGGAACAAATATGTTATACTCCCTGCAACAATTGAAGTGTGGGCACGTGTTTATCATTGTTTTCCCCAAATCCCACTCGGAGGTTAAAAAGTTGACAGGCGCTTTGATTGAAGGACAGGAGGCACCCTACCATGGGTTTGATGTGTAGCGGGGAATTAGTGGGAGCGCTGCCTCCATGAGTCTGTTCAATACTGGACGCTAACAAGTGCCCGGGGTTCGGATGGAGGCAGTAGAAGTGCATCCGTTTCAGAGTAGCCTGATGAAGGACCCACAGCGTGCGCGGCGAGGTGCTACTAGTATCGGTCTAGTCACTCTTATGCTAGTCTCGATAGAGTACGCACTGAAAGGCAAGAACGTTCGCTTCTATGTACTAGAACCTGAACTTAATCCGAGACATCGCTGATTTCTGAAGTCTAAGTATAGTTGTGAGTTCCGCCGGTCTCGGAAGCGCCAGATGTCTCTGGAAATTTTGAACGGTTTGGGTGTTCCGAGTCTGAAGAAATTATAATTAAACGAGACGGCAATGTCTGTATATGGTAATAAATCACCTGTCGCGGAGTTTGAAGCCACCGACGGCGTCCACCGAGCGCAGCGGTCAGAAGAGTTCCATTGAACGCCTATTTATTTATAAAGTATGAAATTCATGGACTAGTTTGGCTGTGTTGTCTTCAGTTCCGAACTTGTATGTAACGACTTTCTTTCTTCGTCTGTAAAGGTTTGCATAGCACAATGCACCTGTGGTGACAAGCGAGAAAGGTCTACGAGGACAGTGCACAAGAGGCGCGATGGTAAGCTCATCATTGCCACAATGTCATTGAAAACAGCTGAGCTAACTGCGTATAGTTTGCTCCTGACAGGACCACGATGACAGCCGGCGTTATGACGAAATCGTACAATTAGCTTGAGTAATGGAGCGGGGATCAGCTTAATATCCTGATCCGATTACCGCGCCTGTCATCAAAGTATAATTTTACAGCACTGTGTAATACCTGCTCAGTCACCCACTACCTATTTAATCAACAGTATGTTCCGGAACACGTCTTATCTCCCCCCCGTCCAAGCTCTTCTCATCTACAGCGCTGGTCAATGTCGGCCTCTCCAGGCTCTCCTCCACGAACGGTATATATTGAGAACTCCAATACTCGCGTACCAAATCGAGATGATGTAGGCGAACCTCATCTTTCTCAGCTCCACAGCGCCTCCGCGGTTACAGACGACAACCTCGAGGAAAAAATTCCGGATTACCTTCAACAGTTAGAGGATGAATGGCAAGACGACCCCGTCAACCCCAGAAATTGGTCTCAGGCAAGAAAATGGACAGCCACTGCAATCGTCGGTTCTTTCATCAGAATTGGATATCTAATCACGAGGCCTAATTTTGGCTCAGCTTGCACTCTACACTTTTGTGACTCCATTAGCAAGTTCCATCATGGCACCCGGATTGCCAGATGTGGCCATAAAATATGGTATAACCGATCCAACAATCACAGCGTTGACTCTCAGCATCTTTGTTCTGTCACTGGCCATCGGTCCTTTATTTGCCGCACCCTTGTCTGAAGTATATGGTCGTGTGTGGGTGCGTCTTTCTCTTTAAGACCGGTGGAACAGTTTGCCTGAATCAGTTCAAGGTCCTCCACTTATCGAACCTCTCCTTCCTCGTGTTTAATCTTGGCTGTGCTTTCGCACCCAACACTTCAGCTTTCCTCGCCTTTCGGTTTCTAGGTACGTTATGGAACCACTACTATTACGAGTTCACTTAGTCTTTGCAAAGCTGGTTTTGCGGGGAGTGCACCCATCGCATGTGGCGGAGGTGTCGTTAGCGACCTCTTCTCCGAACGCGAACGTGCCTCCGCTATGGCGCTATGCTATTCCGGACCCTTAATAGGTGCGTTTCACTGTCTGCCATCTTGACGCAAGTTCATACTCATTTCGTTAGGCCCTGTTGTCGGGCCCGTCATAGGAGGCTTCATCGCAGAGTCGCTCGGCATAGAATATGATTTCTATGTCGTCGCCGCGATCTGCGGTGTTGCAGCAGTGATCGGCATTGCTTTTTTAAGAGAATCCTATGCACCAGTCATCAGGCTTCGTCGTGACAAAATAGCTACGGATCTTGAAAAGGTTCCTGAAGGACATCCTACCCTCACCGCACTCCAGATGAATAAATGGGTTTACTTGTGGATCAACCTCAAACGACCCGTCATACTTTTGACGCGGAGTTTTCTATGCTTCATCCTCAGCTTATACGTTGCTCTGTAAGTTTTATTCTAGTATATCACGCAGCTAACTGATACCATCTGTTCAGGATTTATGGTGAGTGCTTTGCATCCTATATCGAGTTATGCTGAATGTGGGCTGAAATCATCTGTCAGGCATCTACTACTTGATGTTTTCCACGTTCCCAAGTAAGATCATATTGGCCCAGTAACACGGGAACGAACATTAAAAACTTGCGTTTAGCCCTCTTTTCGGAAGTATACCACTTCAATGTCGGAATCGGAGGTCTGACATACATTGGACTTGGCGTTGGATTCGTAAGCGCCGCCATCTTCGGTGCCAAACTTTCCGACAAGATATACATTCACGTACGTTAAGACTGCCTTTACTTCTGCCGCATTGATTGAAGTGTATCTTATCATGATGTAGTTGGCTGCAAAAAATGGAGGAGTTGGTACGCCGGAGATGCGCATACCCGCTCTGATATTTGGTTCGTTGTTCGCCCCAGTGGGACTATTGTGAGATATGCATACACTCTACTTTTGTTGTTCCAACTCTAACCTACGTTTAGTTGGTATGGCTGGTCTGCACAAGCCCAAATCAACTTTATTATGCCCATCATCGGTACCGCCATCTTTTCGTTTGGACTAATGACAACTTTGTGGGTGTACCTCGTATCAGACCACCATTCGCAGCTAATCTCTTTGAAGCCTTCCTGTTCAATTATACCTCGTAGATACGTTTACATATGCTGCAAGTGCAACTGCAGCAGCTTCTGTAAGTTGCGCCTACCCTAAACCTTGTCGGCACCCTCTAAACATATCATCAGACGTTACGTTCACTATTTGGCTTCGCATTCCCTCTCTTTGGACAGCAAATGTTCGCAGCACTCGATTATGGGCCAGGCAACTCCCTTCTTGCAGGTCTTGCCATCGTCATCGGTATACCATTCCCCATCTGGATATATTACGCTGGCGAACGTATGCGTGCAAATAGCTCTCTTGCTCGTTGATTTTTCTCTCTTCCTCTGATGTAATTGTATGACCAGGATGAGATAGCCTATTGTTCGGCCCAAAAGGGACATTGCGCATAAAGTAGGATTAAACAAGTTATTGTATGATTTATATTTGGTTGCTGATGTGATATGTAGCTGGGCGTCAAGGTTGCCTGTGAGATATTGAATCTAGCAGCTCCGTGAGAATTTAATTGTTGAATGAGCAGGCCCCATGATGCAGGGTTCTCAGCCAATACCGGCACACTGGATCAGCAGCACAATTAATGGAATAAATCGATCAGCATTCATAATTAATTTTCAATGCGACGGAACTATATATAATAGGACAAGATCAGTGTTGTGTCTTCCATTTGACTGTCCGAGCAACCTGCAAGCAGTTAGCGTTGATCTCTCAAATTAGAGCTTCAAAAGTTCCTCCAGGTGAGTCGTAGGTGCCCTGTTACTGTTCCGACGTAGATCGGCTCCCAAAAGCTTCCGCAAACAAGGTACGTGCAAGGTGACGTTCCTTTGTCATCCATGGACCCCAGCAACTCCTCCCAAAGTATTCCTAAGCCGAGTAAATCTTAGTAAGTCTCTCGGTTGCGGTCTTATGTTCCATATCATCCTCCCTCATCAGATACGTGCTAGCCAGGTTTCCTCGAGGCTTGTTGTTCTCGTACCCGATCCTGTTTTGCTCAATGATCGTAAGCGTTCAGTCTCGCCGGACTCTGAGGACGCCGAAGACGAGCTTGAAGAGCTTTGCCAGAGGCTTGTCGGTGAAATTGACCTACCTGAAAGTGAGTGGCTTAATTTTATTTGTGAATTCATCTTCAACTTAACATCGTCTCAACAATTCACCAGCTGGACCAACCGTCTTAATGACAATGGACGTCACTTTGCTTCACCTTCCCATCGACACCCTCTGCCCAGTACTATGGATATCTTGGATTCTTTCACGTCTGTCTCCTGGCTCAAGAAGCGCAGTCTCATACCTGGTCTTACGTTCTCCAACGAGCTCATCAGTCGTGATGAAGGTATGCACACCAATTTTGCTTGCTCTTCATTATGCTATCTTATGCTGACTGTCTCGCTAGATGCTCTCCCTGTTGGCCTCATTGGTATGAATGCCAAGCTCATGTGCCAGTACATCGAGTTTGTCGCAGACCGTTTGTTGGTGTCGCTAGGCATTGATGAGGTGTGCAATGACACAAATCCATTTGACTTCATGGACATGATCTCACTACAGGGGAAGACCAACTTCCTCGAACAACGTGTGTTGGATTACTCGAAGGCGAACGTCGACCACACGAATGCTAAGACCGATCGGGTGGCAAGTAAGTACTACATCTATGGTGCTATGACCTTGTCTAACAATCTTTTATCTAATAATTCAACAGATCCAGCGCCATCGTGCCTCGTCAACTGCGCCCTTCAGTGTGCTGAAAGTGTTCATCAAGTGCTCCTGCCAGGGAGCTATATGTCGAGATGCGCCATTTTGAGTTGTCTATGATAATTAATGACGGAGACGGAACACTGGTCAGTGAGTAGTCTATGATTCGTGCACCTGGCTGTAGTGCAAATGACAGGCTGTTGAATGTGCTGATTTGTGATGACATCAGTGGTTGGTGAAGCAAGACTGATGGTGGCTCATTGAAAGTGGTCAGGACGGAATCCTCGTCAACCGTGTCATATGGTGGCATTGTGATGGCGCATGTGGTGGCAGTGTGTCTGGTGGCTGGTTGTATTGGCATCGTGACATTGCGAACAGTAAGAAGTTGCAGAGGTCGTGGCGTGGCTGTAGGTTGTGAGGACTTGTAGTGTTTTTTTTGTGCCAAAGCTAAAATAATGTTCAGTTATATTCAATATTCAAGATAAAGCTCGTACTTTGCCGCACAATACATCTTGTTGCACGATAAACTTGAGTTGCCTCTTGGTCTCGTGTTGAGACTCCAAATGTGGCATGGACATTCATGCTACTCGTTGCTCCTTGATCGAACTTCATGCCCTTCATGATTCCAGCTAACAGAGTCAAGTGTACACCTTCGCGGTACGCATTGCGGTGAGCTTGCTCGTTCCCATTGGTCGTAGAAGGTGATGCTTTCCATAATGCGAGAGGAATCAAGCTCATAGGTTGGTACAGTGCCGGAAGTGCGAATTTTGTTCCTTCGAGTTTGTCTTTCAACCATGCTAGTAAAAATGTCAGTGAAAATTAACGATTCCTGTGATTGTAAATAATTACCTGCAGCCTTTGGCCCACCACGATGAATAGTATTGAATGTTCTCTGGATGTCTGGGTGTTCCTCACATGTCGCTAAACTAAGCATTGCCGAGTAAACTTTGTCCGAAACATGTGTGTGAAGAGCATGAACATTTCTCTTAAAGTGAGCTACGCATAGCCGGTAAAAACGGCGAAGATGATCATATGGGCCCAAGTCGGACACACGTCGGTGAGGTTCATGTGTGCATGATGTTGAGATGGAATGTGAAAGCTGCACACAGTACATTCCTAAGCCTATGTCTCATGCATCAGTGAATGCACGGATGAGGATAATCAAACATACCAAGTCCTTGGCCTTTGTGGCTGTCAGCAATAACAATTTCGCACCTGAAGCCATGAATGTGGCGAAATGAAAAAGACTGGCCAGTGTCTGCAGATGCAATGTCAAAAATTTGCTGAAAGAGAATTAAGTGTGCCTTCGCACTTTGTGATGTGGTGAAGGCACGAGTGCTAACAACAGCTGAAGAACCATTAATACCTAAGGGTACAAGTAGTGATCTATTTCACTCACAGCGACAATGTTCACTATCCCATGATTCAATCTCAAACTCCTGCCATCCTTGTGCTTGTTTGAATGAGGTGTCAATAGACAAACATTTGGCTTGTATGAGATGTGATGACATTTGTGATGTCATACACACGACCAGTTTGAACTCCACACCACATTCAATGACGTGTGTTTCTGCACAGCGGACATAGCGCTGCTCCAGAGGCAGGGATGCATGTTCGTTTGCAAGACGACGTGCACCTAAACAGAAAAAAAATGATAATCAGGGATTGTACTAGGTGGTTCAAATATTGTATGAACATACCTTCAAATCCTGTTCCACTTGGGTACTTCATAGACCTCGTTATGTTAATAAGGCGACGCACATGGTCAAGATTAGCGAGTGATGGATGGAGGTCTTGAAGCATTGCATCGTGGCCATCAGGAAATTGCCAGTCGAGCACTCGATGAAGACCCTCAACAAAGGCCGTATCCAGGTATATTCGTCGTGGTGTTGCATCTGCAAGTTTCCACTTCATGAGGGAAACTAATCCATGAAATACATCAATGAGGGGAGGCAGAGTTTTGACAGGTAGAGGAGGGGGATGTGAATGAGGGTTGGTGCAAAGGACAAGTATTTGAGGGCAGGCAAATAGATCTTCAGGAACATATATGTCAAATGATGCTGCACAGTTGTGTGCCCATTTTCGTAGAACACCTTGCTTCAATGTACCATCAGCCCGGCGATGCCAATGTGCTGAAGCACAAGGATATGATTGAAAATAACGAGCTACAAAACAGGAAAAAAACATATGGCACACTTGTTTTTGTGATGATGGACCAGTAACAAAACTACACGGCATCAGGGGACCATATCCCTGTGACTTTGCAAGTTGCTCGCACTTCGTAATCATGTGGTGGTCGTCATCCAGTAGTGCCTGCAAGTAGCAGGTATCACTCTCCTGCAAATTTTGTATGAATAAATGCGAGCGTGCAGTGTGAGAATGCAGGCTGCATCTGTGATGCGGAATGTGAGATAAATGTGAACAATAGTAGATAAATAAAAACTTACCGAATAAATGGTTGATTATATGCATCAAAATGCATGACAAGTCTTCCATTACATTTTTTTTTGACTGGTCGACGACTTGATGGTATGCAGCCAATATGGAGATCGGTATCAGAACTGGTAGAGATGCTGTCGAGATACTGGTCAGCTGTCAGACCCTCAAAATTATCATCAATATCTATGCTACTATCTCCTACTACGTCTGTGTTGTTCTGTCCATCAGTAGGAGAATGAGGCGAGCAGCCACGAAGACTAAGAGCAACAAAAAAACGCAAGAGTTTTCTTGAAAAGTTCTTGGTCAGCAGTGCCAGCAGGACCTCGTCGTCGCAAGGTAGATGGATGGTGAGCTAAAACTTCAGAAACATTGGTGAAATGGTGTGCAGAGATATCATGCTGACGTCCTGAACAAATTTTGAGGCCCTTGCCTGCAAGAACATTTGAGAATCACCCAAAGATGATGTATAAATTACTTACATGATGTTCTGAGCTTTGCGCACGAAACTGGTTGCCCTCCAGCATCATGGAGCATTAGACATTTCCCAATGATTTGACCACCGTGCCCGTCACCCAAGGAATACTGGAAGCTCGACTTAGGATGCAAGGTAGAAGTAAACATGGAAGGGTTTATATGAAAGATATGGGCAACAGATTCGTCGGCATGGCATCCGGTCTGTGGGTACTCAACTGTGGCACCAATTGGGTGCTCGATGATGGCATGTGCAGAAGTCTTGCGCGTGACACGATGCCGTCCTTGCAGACGATCTTCCACTGTAAAAGGTTGTGCAGGAGGTGGGGTATAACGGGTGCCAGCAACAGCTAGACAGGTATTACGAGTAGATAGAGAAGCAGGGCAGAATTTAGGCAGAGTACTAGGAGGAGGTGATGAAGGTGATGGTGGTGGTGACGGTGATGATGACGGTGGTGACGGCGATGATGACGACGACGAGAATGAATCCAGGTCTCGTGGAGACAGACCAGCATTTTCAAGGAGGATCTGTGCACTCTGAACCGCAGAGCGCTGAAAGTCAGTAAGAAAAGACATAGCTACAATATTTAGCTGTTCTACAGACCTCTTCATATACTGTCGATATCGGCTAGGTTGGACATTAATCAATGCTGAGATCTATGACGCTTGAGCGCAACACCTAAGTTGTATTGCCTGGTTTGGGAAAACATCAGCGCTTTCGGTTAGCTTAAACCAAGCAGGACCTACCGTCACTGAGTCTAAGCTTGCCTTTTGTTCTAAAATATCCACCAGGTGAGCAACCGTCACTAATCCCAAGCTTTTTTTTGCTTCTAAGTAGCCTACATTTTGATTGTCACAGATTTCACAGTGTTGACCATGTGCAACTGTCATTTACCCTCTGCTTCTGAACGCTCAAGCACACCGATTGTCCCTCAATCCACATGCCTTATCCTTGCTAAGAGTTTCTATTTCACCAAATCACAGCCTAAGTCCTTGCCAAGATGCAAACTAACATTAGCGGTGTCTCAGAAGGATCGGTTATCCATGTCGAATTGAGAATGATCCAGGAGCGGGAAATATCTAAGTTTTTTTTCGAGTGATGCTGCCGGAGAACCAGGTATATAAAAGCTAGTATGTGCAATAATTCACTCACTCACTAGTAGTATCCTTTCGTCTTCCCCCATAGTGTTCTACTGCTTTACTACAACCAACACCATGCCCACATATCCCGAAATTTTTCATGTCGTTCGTGCGCTCCAATGTGCCGGCACAGAATTCACCATTTTCTCCCGCGAGCTGGGTGAGACAGTTGTGATAGCATAGTATGTGTAGCGCCACACACACCATGTTTTGCCCCTTTGTCGCTGACTTGTATTAGCCCAGTCAACCGGGCTACTGGGGAGCGCATCATCTCTCATAACCTCAAGGATTGGACCCGATGTCGCAATATAGCATGGGAATGCTTTTGTTGACTTTTGACGGAGCACTGCACCCCAGTCTGCTTCGAAACCAACTGTTGCGGTCATGCAATGGCTTATTGCCACCAGTCTCCTAGCATGTGTGGTTTCTCGTGTATGTACCCTCTACTTGTGTATTGGACATATCTTGATGCTTTTCTCAGTGAATCTTAGCAAGGCACGAGAGACTAACATTGTTAATACATATTACAGGTACTAATTCTATCATTCTAGATATGCGTCAACAATGAATCACCCACTATCTCCGCAGACAGGCCGGCCCTCTCGTCAATGAGCTCGCAAGTCCGGCACTGACAGAACAGAAAGTACTGCAGTTCGCTGGCTGATGGCAATGGTATCACCAAGTACGAGCATATTGGACTATTGGAACTGTGTGAAGGCTGTCAGAGAACGTTCGCAGCCAGTGCATTGTGGGCACACATCCTCACCTGCCTGCAGAGTTGAAGCTTATATAGTCTGTGGTATGGTTTCCTAAAATTTTTACCTTACATGTCAAACACCGGTGACTGGAGTCCTGGTATGTTATATAATTTGATGCTTGCACGTACCTTGTTTGTGGAAGCTTTTGGGAACCGATCTACGTCGGAACAGTAACAGGGCACTCATCACTCCTCCAGGTCCCTCCAAGGGAACTTCACATTTCAAGTGACGATCAATCGGAAATTATAACCTTCAGCAGCAAACTGGCATTGTCTGTGATATCTTCAGTCAGGCATCTTGCTATATTTGTTCAATGTTCTCTCGCCCAGCGTCCAAGCTTCACTGAATGATATGAATGGTGAGCACAGGCAAGGCCTCGAGGAGTCATCGATTCATCAATGCGCTGTAGATCAATAGCGGTACACTGGAAGTATAAAATTTAACCAAGCCCTGACTCGGAGGAAGCAATGGTAGATGGAAAGGGTAGTAGAAGGGTTCAAGGCTGCTGTGAGTCGAACACGAATCTAGACTGGTATTCCGGCATTACACATTTTGCCTTCTGAACTCTCTCTGCCCATAGAGCTTCCTCCCGTGTCAGAAGCCGCAACAGTTGGGTGTATTGGCGAACACAGTTCTTCGCTGCAGCATAACTTGTGAATACAGTGTCAACGGTGAACTGAGTGAACAACAGATCCTGTTCATCAATTGCATGGTCTGATCCGTCGACAGACATCTATGTCAAACTACTCGGTGCTTGCGGATAAGTTAATATTGAAAGGACTCCGTACCAAATATGACCACAACTCATGTTGGCGCTGTTCTTGGTTTGCATCATTGTTGGCGGACCCAATACTTCCGGCTTCATGGAGGGAACCTGAAGGATTATGAGGAAATGGTGATGATGGGAATGACGATGAAGACATTATTACAGAGCAGGTTCAACGCTGGTTTGACTCAAATGAGTTGTCCATTGAAATCTTAAGAAGAAAGGGAGAACAGTTTCGGGAGGAGTCGCGTGCTTGCGTGGTTTTTGCGTAGATGCGCTTAGATGCGCTTACCTCGCTTACCTCACTTAAACCTGTTTTTGGGAATCTCACGTGGTTTTCATGTATATTTCGAGCGGCGACTCAAATAACGTCGCCCATTGGAAACTTAGCACGATGTTGGTAATACATGGTGTTTGAGCAGGGGGACAATGGGATTTGAGTGTTTTGCCTACTGTAATTGTTAGTTGTCGCAGTATATGTACATAAATGGAACAACA
The DNA here is from genome assembly GCF_016758755.1 of Suillus discolor. Classification (NCBI taxonomy): domain Eukaryota; kingdom Fungi; phylum Basidiomycota; class Agaricomycetes; order Boletales; family Suillaceae; genus Suillus; species Suillus discolor. The sequence continues at coordinate 111,699 of NW_024541354.1, forward strand.
TATGATACAATCACAGACAGGGAGATAACAAATGCAGTAACAGGAGATAAGATTCAAATAAAAAAAGGAGACAAAGACAATGCAGACTCAAAAACTGGAGAATGTGAGGACAGGAAAATTGGGAGACGGGAGACGGGAGACGGGAGACGGGAGACGGGAGACGGGAGACGGGAGACGGGAGACGGGAGACGGGAGACGGGAGACGGGAGACGGGAGACGGGAGACGGGAGATGGGAGATGGGAGACGGGTGGCAGGGAAAAATGAGAAAATAAATACATTCAATACTGTTACATATTTTGTAATTTTATGTTGTGTAGTAGATTGTATTTTTTTTACTTTTGTCAGAATCCTGCTCAAAGAATGTAGAACTGACTGATTTTATGTACTATGTACTGTTAGTTTTTTTTGAACTGCTGCTCATAATTTATAAATGTACTTCTTATTCATAACAAAATGCACAATTTATTAGGATGCAGCCTGAGGCCAGGAAGCCAAAGGAACAATGCTCATCAGGAGCTTGCAGAATTATTAGGATGAAGCTGAGGCCAGGAAGCTAAAAAAAGAGTGCTTCGCACTCTTTTTTGCTTCCTGTGCTGAAGGCAGAACGGGTGTGGACTAGTCTAAGAAGTAAAGTGCGACGGTTTCAGGAGGAGTCCCCAGCTCGCGTGGCTTTCGCATAGATATGCTTAGATGCGCTTAGATTCGCTTGCATCGCTTACCTCGCTTAAACCTCTTTTTGGCAACTCACGTGGTTTTCATGTATATTTCGAGTGGCGACTCACATCAGGAAATTTACCTGAGTTTGACAAAGACTTAGCTAGCTTTACTAGATGTATAATATTGAAAATATATACCAAAATTGTAGATCACATGATAAAGGAATAGATAGGTAGACTACGTTGGTGGGATCTACCAAGTCTATGATATTGATAGGCCTATGGTACAAAGTTGTGATCTACTAGCACACTGGTCTGTTGTTGCCAGATGTATCTAATATTGCATAGCCAGCTTCCACTGGTAGGATATGTAATCACTAACATTATGCCTGGGAATGATATTGACTTATGATACACTATCAAGATGCGAGTTTTCAACCAGGTATGTCTGGCTTTAGATAGGCAGCTTCTCATTGTGGAAGTCACCATCAATGACAGTGTGCTGGGGGATCATATTAAGTTATCATGTCATATCAAGATGCTGATGTACTATCAAGCATGTCCGCTATTACAGGGGCAGCTTCCGATGGCAAGGTGTATAATTGCTAACAGTGTGCCACAGGATGATATTGAATTATCATGCCCATTCAAAATGCCAACTTACTACCAAGTGTGTCTAGCTTTAAATGGTCAGCTTCTGATGTCAGGGGCCACCATTGATAACAGAGTGTTAGGGCATGACATTGAGTTATCATTGCCCTATCAAGCTGCTTATTTTCTACCAAGAATGTCTAGCTTTAAATACTTAGACTCTGATTGTGAAAGCCACCATCAATATCAGTATACTGGGGCATGATATTAAGTTATCACATCATTGACAGTGTGTCAGTGGATGATACCAGGTTATCATGTTGTAGCAAGGTGCTGATTATTTATCTAATATGTCTGGCTTTACATAGCCAGCTTCTGATGATAGGATCTACATTCACAGACAGTGTGCCAGTATATGATATCAAGTTATCATGCCATAGCAAGCTGTTTTCTGGTGACAGGTTCTACAATAATTAACAGTATGCCAAGGTATGGCATTGAGTTACATTGCCCTATGAAGCTGCTGATCTTCTATCAAGTATGTCTAGTTTTAGATAGGCAGCTTCTGATGGGGGGAACCACAATTGCTAACTGTGAGTCAAGGTCTGGCATTGTATTATCCAGCCACAACAAAGTGCCCTCTGTCAAGAGAGTATATCTACTGTTATAGGGGAAGCTTCCAATGGGGGAAAGCATCATCACTAACTGCGAGTCAAGGTCTGGTATTGCATTATCAAGACACAACAGGGTGTCTTCAGTCAACAGAGCATATCTGCCATTACAGGAGCAGCTTCCAATGGGGAAAAGAACAATCATTGACTGTGAGTCAAGGTCTGGCACTACATTATCAAGACACAACAAGGTGCTCTCTGTCAACAGAGCATATCTGCCATTACAGGGGTATAGTCATGTGCTGGAAACTATTAACAATGACACCAAATTAACACTCAGTAATCTCACTACAGATAGTTGGGGTGTTTCCATCACATATATATTCATATAGGAAGCCAACATTAACTATATTAGAAGATACTACGCTTATGAAAAATGAATAACTAATTAGTGTCAGCAGCGCTGACTAGTTCTTGCAAGGCAGCGCATTTTTCCTGAATCTTGGACAGCGTGCTATTTTTGCTGATACTGTGCTGTGAAGAAGAAGAATTAGGAAAAACCCAACTATTAAAGATGTAAATTTAGAGAGCTTAGAGCTGATAAAATGCATTACAAACCGCATCCACCACGTCATAAGGTCAGTAACTTCCTCAATCTCATCAGGATCCTCCAGTAAGTCAAGAATGCTATGATAAAAATTCTCGGAGTCCGTGACCATGTCAGTGCACGAAAACACTGACAACAAAGTCAAGGAAAATCAGATCTGAAGAAATAGTCAGCAGGGGAAGGCATACATAGTGAAATTTGCGTGCCTGCGTTGCGATATAAGCTAGAGAGCCTTTAGTAATGGATTTCATACCATGTAGGTAAGCATTGCCGGAGCGCGTAGCCTTTGGCTCTTTATCCACCGAGCTTGGAGACGTGAAAACATGCTTGAAACCCTATGTATTGCTTAGAGTAAGAACTTCATCGGCAATGAAATGAACTTACAAAGTTAGTATCTCACTCCTTAGCAAGCCCTTCCATGGATCATCGGGATCGTAGTCGTACCCAGCATATAAGAACATGGGCCACTGGTCACCATGAACTGCGGTTTCACCGCTCTTCAGACTTTGCTTGGTTCTGGATAGTATTTTATTAGATGGTTAGTATGATGGTGTAAGAACTTACTCTACGTTTGACCAGTCAAGGCCTGCAGGGCAGAGCAATCTACCGGTAACTTCGTGATTAAAGCCATGGTCCGACTTGATGTTCCGGGAGAGAGGCGGGATGAGTGGTTGTCCTCTGGGCACGAGCCATTCGAGGACAGCAGATTTTAGGGTCTTGGTATCGTCGCCCCACACACCTGAGGCCCCTTTACCCAGCTGCAAATGATGAGTACGCTGATATTGCAGAATAAAAACTTACTAATTCTCCCACGTTGATGATATCCTCCTCATCGCCATCCGTTAGACGAGCTAAAAGACCGGGATATGAATCTATTAGCTCCATGAACACCCTATGTTCGCGTTGAAGGTACAACAATTCAGATGGTGAGTCTGAACAATGTTGGGTCTTGCAGAACCTAGCTGCTATTCGACCCTAAAGGGTTTCTGGACCAGGCTCAAGGCTCAGAGAAGAGGAAATATGATAGAAACTTGCTGAATACTCAGACTCATAGTAGAACTGGTGAAAAGGTAACTTGATTATGTAAGCTACAAAAGTGCAAACATAACACTAAGGTAAAAACAGTCTCTGCAAGCCCAGCCAGAAATGAATCCCTACAGCGTCGAACACTCCATTGAAAATGCTTTAGGTCCTGGCGACAGAGAATTGTCAAAGCGCACTCACTCCGCTGGATAATCCTCGATGGGAGAGTTCTGTAATTCTTCAAGTCGCAGCACACCGGAAGTCAAAAGAGCAGGAAAATTGCATAGGGAGAATACTGTCTGGCCAAAATGTCAGCCGTGAAGAACAAGGGGATTAGATGAAGTCCTGTACAAGACAAGTGAGAAAGGCATAGTCAACCAGGTGAAATCTAGCTTACACTTTTTTACGTGGACCCGAATGAAGGGCGGTACTATGCCGTTTGCGCGAAGGATCGCCAACTTGAATTTCGTCATCACTCATGGCAAGTTGAAGGGATCAAGTAACTGAAATACCTGAAGCAAACGAGACACTTATAACCCCCCCCCCTCCCCCCGTACAAATGCACTATTACCTCCGACATCAAATTAATACCCACTAGTGATCTCGCACTGCTGTAGCGCTAAGCCGCCAGCGATATTAATATTCGCTAGTGCTAAGCTGCTAGTGTGCCACATTACCTCAGCTGACAGCATGGTATCACACATCGATACATAAATCAACAACTTTTGTGGAAACTATCAACACTATAATGCTCAGTAATAGAGCTGTTGAACGTTGAGCACCCGACTCACCCTCTCGGAGGTATTCACCATGATGCATTCACGCTGGAAATGAAGTTACGCTAAGGTAAGCTTGCTTCAGTTTGAGCACTGGCTTAAAACAAACGCAGCATATTTACCTCGAGGTTCCAACTTTCCTCGGTATGTGGAATGAGCTGTGATGCGAACGACCCTCCAATCGGCACTGATTGCAGGTGAGTAATAATGTATTATGGAGCAACTCAGAAAAAAACTTACCCTGCAGGAAATTCCATTCAAACAATCAATTGGTCAATAGAGGAATGCAGACTGCAGGTAAGATTCCTGCAACATGTACGACAAGACTTAGAAATCTTCACCTAGTTATGGACAACCGATCCATTGGCGAAGTGGAATCTGAGCTGGATCCAGTCAAGGAAAAATTGAGAGCCACAGAAGATACTGTTGCGTACCTTTCGGACAAGATGGGGACGTACAGGTATAAATGGCTCGAGGAATACTACTGCGCAGAGAACCTCGAGTGCCATATGCCCTATGATGTTTGTGTTCCCCACCCTGCTCAAATTGCAGAAGGTGCCCCTTCGCCTGCTTTCTCTCCAGAATTTTTGGAATGGGACGGCAAAGACGAAGCTTGAAAACGGGAAGAGTGGAACGATGGAGAGATGCATACTGCGGTGCTAGGCTTCGTTAGACATGTTTGATCACAATGTGCCGAAAATATCTCACCAACATTTCAGTAGACATATTTCATTATCGCAGCATTGAAAGTTATCTAACATATATAAGCACGAGTTGCCGTTGGCTTGGTGTCAACTGTGAGTCTGAATGATATTCGTAAGCATAGACCAGCGGCCAGGAACAATAAACAGATGTACTTTGGCATACAACGAGTCTACGACCTTGCTAACTTGTTCCAGGGTCCCAATTGCTGCACCATATGTGTTCTGAAAAAAAGGATAAGCATGAATGAGAAGAGTGAGAAGAGAGGACATGTCAGCTTCTGGCTCATCAAATACAATCAGGCATCCTCGTCCCTGATCCAGCATGCCATGGAACACCTTGTCCAAGATCATCTGAGATAGCCTAAAACACGATATTAGCTACTTTTCACAGAGACAATTCAATATGCACTTGGCCTCAACGTCCTGAGGTTCTCGCCCGACCTGTTTGGCAACACAGTCAATCTCTACCACCGAGTACGGCTCAACGATACACAGTAAATAAGGGTGTTGTAAAGCGCTGCGAGATGTGAGAGAATAGTAGGGTCGGACGAGAGTTCTGTGTAGCAATGACAAGTCAAACAACAAGTTGTGTAAATGGAGTATAATATACCATGTTTGTAATCCTGAAGGGCCTTCTCGAAGGCTGACAAGTTCCGATTCTGATGCGCAAGCGCTATTGCACGCATGCTCTCGATCTTGCGGAGCTGAGCTATTTCACCGCGAGCTTGATAGAGAGAAGTGATGTTACATCTTCGGGCTGGAACACACATCAAAATGACTGACGAGTCAAGATCAGTGACAACACACCATATTCAACATGACCTTGCACAAAAGCATGTACTCGAGTGCGTTCAGCGCTGCTGGGTCATCCTGCGATGACATGTTCTTGAAAGTCTCATAGAAATATGAGTATGCAGTAGCGTAATCTTTGTCCTCGGCATGGAGAACACCAGATTGGAGGTCTAACGCTGCTTGAAGATGAGGAGGACAATATATTGAGTTTGCAGCAGTCCTGGCAGAAGTAATGGCAGCCTTTGCATTTCATGGACGTAAGGGCACATGATGAGAATATCGGGATGGCACTCGAAGGACTAACCTTGGACTTCGACAGGTTTCCAATGCCACGGTAGACGCGACTCTCAAGCAAGTGTACTTTGGTAAGAATCATCTTGTCATCTAACCTTTTCAACTCTGTCAAGAGTGCGTCGATTTGTGTTAAGGCTAACTTATGCTGCAGTGTGTCAAGCTACCTGTACCAATGGTCAGCATTGTCGTAAGAAGTAGAAGTGTTTCTTACAGGGAAATGAGTCGGATTTCCAAGCTATTAAGGAATATGTGCTTTTCGCGCTTTGACCACTCAATGTTGTTGGTTAGGACATCGATCTGGGTTTGCTGGCTGTTAGGAATAGAGTTAAAGTAATTAAGAAGCGTGCGGACTACAGGGAGACATTAATGAAGTATAGCAGGTCAAAAACAGAAGGCACTCACTCAGCTTGGCAGTCTTTGCCTTGGCAGTTGAAGACATGAATGATTTCGAGAGTGTGATGACTTGCGCTAAGCCACTGGCATCTCTGTCTGGAGTGAGGCTTGCACAAAACAACAGACTTTGCAAGACTCACTTTAGAGCTCTGCAAGTTTTATCAAGGCTAACTCTTGGTCACGCAAAGACTGTTCCTTGTATTATGTTAGGATACATCAAATTCTCAAACCTAACGTCCGATGTCAACTACAATGTTATATTTCTGTGAAGTAGTACTACATTATAACGAAGGTTGTGGTAAATACTGAAGGAGAAAAAAGTAGACAGGTAGGAGGAAGAGCACTTGATATACTGACTGACTTTCAACTAAACTCCGATCCGACATCCCACGTGACATATTTGCCTAGATGGCTGACTGCAGTGATTATCATGGTATCGTATAGTACATTAATAATCATATCTGTTTGGCTTCTTCCACGAGACACATTTGATCGAAACGCAAGGTAATACTAGTGGCACCGTCAATCACAGCCTCAGCCATATTTCGCTTCATGTTACACTTCGAAATAGTCAGTATCTGACTACGAGATTTCCCGTCCAGAACGAGACATCGTTGGTTTTTTTTGCATGGAGGCGCTGGGCTTAGATCCTTGGCAGAGATATGGTAGTGTTGAATAGCAGCGCCTATGTTGCTGGATGTGCAAAAGACTGCGACACAATCCTTGGGTGCGGGTCCGTTCGTGCCGCAGAATGGATCAGGACAGGCCATTGATACAAATCGCTTGTGGAGCCTCCCTCCCATGAAGCTCAGTGAGACTCTGAATACTGCGTGATATGTCAGTAACAGCGAAGAAAACTCTTTGCTCATCAACCAAGGTAACGGGCCTGTAATCAAATGAGCAACATGGTGTGATGGCTCCACTGAGGACTCGCCGTTGTCTTTAGGTTGGTTTGTTCTGGCAGAGATGTTATCCTGCATGTCCTGTACATTGAAAGTCCAAGGATCTGAGCTGGAAGTGACAGTTGATGAAGGATCGTGTGTAGTGTTGATATTCGTAAGGCTGGCGCTCCAGTTAGTCCATGTGGATGATGACAAGCTGAGATCTGCGCTGGTAGAACTAGACGAGCTGGAGGGAACTGGGTCTGGAGGAGGGGTGGTGAATCTTTGTGGTGTTGACTTTAAGTATGACTTTTTTTGCATGTCACAGAATGACGCCAAGTCCGATAATCCAAGCATCGCACCGTTTAACCTCATTCCATATCTAAACTGTCATAAATAATTGTCCTACCTTGAAAATGTGCGTGTTGCTCACCTGGTGGCAATGTCTTGGCGTTTGCATTCAGTACGGGCCTGCCCATGCACAGCAACAGTGCAAGACTCGCTCCGTATACTATATAACGTAGCTCAGTAACCTTTTCGGTCACCTCCAATGACGAACACTTCTTGGCCGATGACATCGTTGAAGGAATCCAAGGATATGTTACGTATCTTCATCACGAAATCGATTGGAACGTCAATCTGTGCCAGGTCAGATATGTCCGAGTGATATCGAAGGGTACTTACGAGCGAGCGATCACTCTCAGATAACAGTGTCAACCGAGCCTTTGGGAAGTCAACACTCTGCACGACGCCTTTCATCTGATATTCCGGCCCCCGCGCGACTCTCACAACGTCTCCAGGTCTCACATCATAACCTTTTTCCTTCGTGTACTTCAATGTCTGTGACAAGCCCGTCCACCGAACAAATGTGGTGGGAACTTGGAAAATCGGTGGTCCTGAATTGTACCCAGTGTCATCCTTGGTCCAGGGGTTCGCATACCGGAACCACAGTTGCATTTCTCCCGCAGGAAACCATGCCATGACCCCACATTTGCCTATGTGCTCTCCAACGAGTACTTCTATGTAGTCGCCAACTTGTAGAGATTCGTCAGGGCGATGCTCGAAATGTTGTTGAATAGATAACCGTGATTGATATGTGTAATTTGGGGGACAGCGATCTAAGTAGTACTTAGACACCCAAACCTATACAACGGATGTTACATAGTTTTGCAAGATATAAGCCAGAAACTTACCACTTCCTGAGTGGCCTCTTGACAAATGTCAAAGATATCGCCAGTTGTCTGTATGATGTGCCCTTCTAAACCCAAGTACAACCCCACTACAACTCGAATCGTATCTCCCACCCAAAAGACGCACTCTATATCCTGAAATCGGACATCCATTTCTTGTCAATGGCCATCAAAATCGAACTCTAGGCACACAGTACCAGACGCATGGTGTATCGAGATGACCGTACTGATCTCTGCGCGGACATCTCCTTTGATGACCCTAACTGCATCGCCTTTGTGCAAGAACTGCATTGAAAACACTGCGATAGTGTTCCTCACAAAGGCTTTGTCCCATCTGGATTGGGTATACAGTCGGATGTCATCAGTGTGAGGGGAGGCAACGAGTTCTACGAGATAGCGGTGAAAGTTCTTGAGTAAAAGCCCCCTGTAGTACCGTTGTCCTTTGTACAAATACCCTACGACATCCCCATCAAGGATATCAGACACTGTGTTGTCATTTGGAAGTCGAGGAGTGCTACAGACCCCTGAGGCATGTTATAGGGGAATTCCCGCGGAGGGATCAAGACCGTAATGAAAAGGTTCGATTGATCGGGATCGAAGACATAGCCGATATCGCCCTTGTACTTCCCATGTTTAATCTTCACCCACAATGGGTTGGGAAGTTTGATGTTTGAACGTTCCACCGCTTCACGTTCTTCTTCCGAGATATGGAGAGACTATGAGAGGGCGGAAGTGATGTTGCAATCATTTTGGGGCTATCCAAAACCATGTATAGCTGGCCAGGTAACCACACCGACACAGTCACGGGAAATCCCTTGTTGCGAAGATGTTCGGCGATATAATGTGTAGCAGTTCCTGAGATGAAATGATTAACATGCTGAGCAATTAAAAAAATAAATGTACTGTGAACTACAAGAAGATACATCCTGCTTTCAATGGTGCCGGAGGACCAGGCGGCTTTGTAAGGGGCCCGTTGTTCTGAAGCTGAAGAACTCTGTGGGGTGTGTTCATACTTGTTGAAAATATCATCGATCGCTGCAGCCAATCTATGTTTGGCCGATGGTCCTGGCAAACATGTAATATTGGGTGATCGCACGGAGGACCCATCTCCATCCTCCTCCTCCTCCTCCTCCTCCTCCTCATCTTCAGAATCCCCTGCTTCGTCGTCGATAAAGCGCTATGTATGTTGTTCAGTGTAGATATTATATCAGATGTGAACGATTCACACACTTTGAAATTGTATGGCCTATGCGACTGACCATTCTTGATCCCTCGAACTTTCTGTCTTGATGTGGAGGTTGCTACGGGTAAATCTTTCGCCGTGCTCGCCGTATCCAATAAACACTGAGGTATGTTCACAGCCATCAAGGCGCAAAGATTTGACAGCGCAAGGACGTCATCACCGTCACCAGAGAATAATGCCACTCGGGTGTCCTTCCAATCGTCCGGTGAGTATTGATCGCCAAGGTACGATGAAAACGCATCTTCCATCTCGGGGTATGTAATGTCGGTAGTGAGAAACCGTTCCAGAATGCGCCAGGCATTCACATCCTCCCATGGTGATGGCACTGTCCAACAATTCCCTATATTATAAACAGTCATGAGTGACTTTATCTATATTGCTGATATTTTATCACGACTCACTTTCATTATGTTTGGCACGCTTCGGGGCAGGTTGATCATCAGCAGATGCCGCGCGTTTGGCCATGATTCTGTATGTAGTTGTACCGTAGAGATCAGTATGAGTTGTATATTCTCAATAGTCTATGCGCCGGCCTACTACTATGTTATGTTCTGTATTGTATCGAGGTGGTGATGGTGGAAAGAAGATCTGGCAATGGGCATGCCCAGCATTTATAGTGAATGACTAATTGTGGAGGCACTTTGAAACTACTACGACACAGGAAGGTGGACTGGGAATTGTGGACACTGCACAATGGAGCCAACTTAGAATCCACCTTCTTTTGTACATATTGTGGACCGACGGCACTGACTGGTGCTGGTCAATATTATTATGAGCAGAATCTCGCCTGCCCGATAACAAAACGATGGGCGACTACTAAATACTTTAATTACCCTAACTATTAACACCAACATAAGCCATGTGCCATACCAGTAGTTCAGAAAGTAGTTCATTTCATGAAGATGCACTTGATATACAGAATGACTACACATTCAAACCCCACCGGTAAAGCCCGATTAAGCGCTGAATTCCAGCTGAGTTTGAACTTGTGTCTCATTCAGTATATAAGTCTATGAGGCACGTTAAGGTTCTGTTTTCCCAATATCTCTTGCCAAAACATATCCTCTAAGTCATAGTTCGTTAAGCTAGTTGTCTTCATTACCTATATAATACTATAGCTGTTCCATACTACTGATAATATTTGATGTATATGTCTTGAGAATTTGACAATGCTATCCAGAAGTGGGAGCAATGTAAATGGTACTTTGGGGCCTTGAAGGCTCAAAACAAAAGAATCTTGGCCTTCGGTCTTCGAGATTGATCGTCGACTGAATCCCGTCGACGTGCTTGTGCCCGTTTCCCACTCAATGGTAATCGTAAGCACGCCCTCACATTAGTCTGTAAATATGTAATTCACCCTGATTTCAGATGTTCCCGACTCCCGAGATTTGTTAGAAATGTATCCATCTCGGTCGTATTGCTTTCTTTTGAGGTACGACCTTGTATAGTGTATCCGACCACTGGATTAAGCTGACTTTTCAGATGTAGCCTGGCGATTCGACTGGTATGAAACCATATGGAGAATACGATGTTGGCTTACAATAAGCAACATTCTCCAGGGTTTTTCTCGAAGGTTGTGACACAATCCTCAACCAGTATCTCGCATCCTTTCTGGCAGGATATCATCATCGTGCAAGTCAAGATGAATTCCAGTTATTAAATTATTAATCTCAGGATAAGATACTGATGGTACTAGTATGTTACTCATTATCTTTACCCTGCCTCAAAGAACTACTATCCCCTTAGTGTCTTCGAACGTCATGACACAGGTTGTGCTTGTGTGAACGATACCGTTCCGGATGACGGTCAAGAACGTGGTGATGATATCTTGAAAGTATGAGTTTGTAAGGAGCGTTAGAAAATACAACATGAATACCATTGACGAGGATAATGCATAGCCGGTACGTAGGCCTTTCCGAAGAATTTCTCTACATTTACTAAACTGAACATCAGCTATCCGCCAAGTTTGACTTTAAGGTCGCCAACTTACGCATGTAGGCACAAGTGCTGGTTGCACATTCTGCAATGTACTGTCCTCGATATATCCCACGAGTTTGCTCAAAGACTGAAGCCTCGACATAATTACCACCCCTGGAACAAAGACAAGATGGGTAGTGAAACACATGTGTCTCATGATACATCTCAAACTGTGATGGGTGGATTTTGCGCCCATATCGGTCAGTCGGCCTGTAGCTCGGGTGAGTAAGCTAGCTATCTATTTAATCACATGATTTACCATTGATAGGTCGCCAATTCTCCTGTTTCCCCATGGTAATAAAGTATGCCATGGTGGGCAGTTAAGATCTGCACTAGCATCCTGACAACTTCAGGGTCAGCTTTGAATTCTGGCAGTTCAGGTGCTGAGCATGCAGACAATGGAGAAGAGGGTGGGGACATCATCTGGAGCACAGATCGAAAATGTCTTGAATTGAATATATATATTAGCTATGTGAGCTCATCCCCGCACTATTCGTTTCACACCATTGCCATTTTCGGCCTTATGCTTTCAGGCTAGCGTGATCGCTCCAATCCATTAGCATAATATCTGCCCCATTTAGTTAGCATAATATCTGCCCCATTCAGTTAGCGTAATACCTGCTCTATCGTCAAGGTACTTAGCAATGGTGACACTGGTAAGTAAAATTCATCTCCCAGCCTTACTTCATGCATTCATGTCAGTCTGGTTATACATGTGTTTGCAAGTGCACTTTTACAGCACAGAATTACTTTGTCCAACATCAACGGACATGCTCTAAGACAAAAAAGTGTCTGTCATCAGCAATATCCTCTTTCAGGGAGCTTGTTTTCTGGAGGAAAAAAAAAACCATGCACCTCTCACAATGAAGCTGTGCCTGTGCAAGTATTTACATTGCATGTATCATCCACTCACTAACTGTCCTCCAGGCAAGCCAACACTTTCGCAATGTTGGAATCTCTTCAAGGAACAACATCTGTGCCAGACTCATCGCTTCCTGATGTAGGAGGTGTCACACCCGACGTCGAGGGTGGGGAAAATGAAGGAGAGAATATGAGCTTGGCACAGCGCCGATCAAGGTGTCAGAACCACCGGCTGCCAATGAGGTTTAGAGATGTACTTCCACAACCGCCTCCTACTGTTCCTTTGGAAGTTCGTACCTGAACACATGGACCCCGTGGTGTCTGTCGTTAATTCAGATGAACGACCTACTCCACCAGTGCGCAACGGATTCCGCACCCCCCCAAATTTCTTTGGATTAGTTCGCCAATACTTCTCCTCCAAACTGCCATCTCACGATCCTGAAGAGCATGTCACCATCGCAGACCTCTCCTTCATACAAGGTAGCCATCAAGCCAGTGATGAACCACCTTCACCTGTCGCATCGAGCAGTGACTCTCGGTATCTTCCCTATCCTAACCGCTCTTCCTTCGAGCTGGGTGACTGGTACTGGAATGAAGGGGCCCAAAAATCGCAAGGTGACTACATGAAGTTGATGAATATCTTGGGTAGCAGTACCTTCAAGGCTACCGACGTAAGCTTCACCAACTGGAAGAAAATCAACTCTCGGCTCGGCATAAACAATTTTGACGGAGGAGATGGAGAAGAATGGGAAGACGAAGACGCCGGATGGAAAAGGACACCTGTCTCTATCGAGGTGCCATTTTCGCGCACCACTGAAGTGCCAGGGCTGCGGCTTTATCATGCAGCAGATTTGTACCATCGCTCTATTATAGCTGTTCTTCAGGAGAAGCTTGCCAGTACTCGAGACGACAAGCTATTTCATTACGAGCCATATCAGCTACGTTGGGCTCCTCCCCACCTGGATGCTGAAGTTTCTATCTATGGGGATTTATATATGTCCGCAGCTTTCCATGAAGCTCACAGCGACCTGCAGAATTCACCGGGGGAACTAGACTGTGATTTACCCCGAGTGGTGGCTGGCCTTATGTTCTGGTCTGACGCCACACAACTCACTTCGTTTGGCAATGCCAAGCTGTGGCCCACCTACATGTACTTCGGCAACGAGTCGAAGTATCGCCGCTGCAAGCCATCGTGCAATTTGAGTAATCACGTCGCATACTTTGAAACAGTATGCCTTCCCAGTGTTTGCTGTCATAAGTACTCAATGTCCTATTACTAGCTCCCGGATTCATTCAAAGATTTAGCGGGCGAGAAAGGCATGAGCAGCGAGTGTGGAACACACTGTCATCAAGAACTCTTTCACGAACAGTGGAGAATCTTGTTGGATGATGAGTTTATCGAGGCATACGAGCATGGCGTCGTGATTTGCTGCTGCGACAGTGTCAAGCATGGATTCTACCCGAGGATATTCACTTACTCTGCAGACTATCCAGAGAAGTACATATGAACTTTCATCATGTGTTGAGTGTCATTGACTTCAATTCCAACAGAGTACTTATAGCGACTGTCCGAAACCTGGGAGGGTGTCCATGCCCTTGCTGCCTTATCCCTAAGGATCGAATTCAGAATATGGGTCGACTTCAAGACAGACAACAACGCGAGACTCTGGCTCGCAATGATGAGAGAAGAGGAGTGATGGTGAGCACTGCGTGCTCACTCATTTACGAGCAGAACTTCGCGGTCGGAAGTGCAGCGGTGGAACACATTTTGAAGCCGCAGTCATGGGTGCCTACCTCTGTAAGACTTAGATTTCAATCATTAACGAGGCTAACCGCATCCTTAGAATGCATTCTCAGACCGCCTCGGTCATTTGGGTCTGAATATCTTTCGAGCTCTTGTAGTAGATCTATTACATGAGTTTGAGCTCGGTGTATGGAAGATGCTCTTTATTCATCTGCTGCGCATCATTTCAGCACATGACCAGGATCTCATTCATCAGTTGGACCAAAGGTAAGATGTATTGTAATGCGTTGCTGTCTTGATTCATCTAACTCCTGTCCTCAGATACAGGCTCACTCCGACGTTTGGCGCAGCCACCATTCGAAAGTTTTCAGCCAATTTTTCCGAAATGAAATGTATGGCTGCTTGAAACTTTGAAGATCTACTTCAGGTACGAGTTCACCATCAAGTGGGATGGTTCTTAACATGATCTACAGTGCTCTATCCCTGTCTTTGATGGCCTTCTTTCCGAGCCACATAATAGCATTGTGCTTCAGTTGTTATTTACCATGGCCCATTGGCATGGACTTGCTAAACTCCAGATGCATTCTGATTTGACTCTTGAGATCATGGACCAAGTAACCTCGGCGCTTGGCCAGCAATTTTGTCAATTTAAAACTACAGTCTGCGCTGATTACGTGACCCACAAACTGCGTCAGGAAGTCGAGTGTCGTGCCCGACGCCATGCAAGGCAGGCGCTGAAACCGAAGGCAGCGCATAAAGGCAAACAACGCACTGGTGTTGTAGAGCAAGGGGAGTCGCTGAAATTAGAACAGAGCGTGAAGCGATGCAAAGTCTTTAATTTCCAGACGTACAAGTTCCATGCATTGGGAGATTATGTTTCCATGATTCGCCGGTATGGCACGTCTGATTCTTATAGTACTGAACCGGTTCGTGCTACTTTTGACTATGAACCTCACTCATTTGGCCTCTACAGGGTGAACTCGAACATCGTTCTCCGAAGTCCAGATACAGTTGGACTGATTGCAGATCCTTTGTAAAACAGTTAACTTGGGTTGAATGCCGTCAGGCTCGCATCCGTCGTATTGGTCACAATATTGATCATCATCCTGACGTCGAAATTTCCGAGATAGCACGAAGCCCCCTGGCTCACCACCATATTGGATTGACACAGAAGCACGTTGTCCACATAGGATCATATCTAATCGATCATCAAGGCGATCCAGCGATAGCAGTCAGTGCAGTATTACCTTTCTCAGTGGTTTCTAACACTCCCGTGTAGCATTTTTTTTCCAAACTGAAACACCATCTTTTGCATCAAACCAATGCATCGAAAGATTCCCTAGGGCTGAGAAATGAATACAACATCAACACAATCATAATCAAGGATGATCGGATGTATGAGCATCACGTTGCCAGGTTCAACTATACAACATATGATGTTCGCAGAGCCCAAGACGTCATCAACCCAAGAACTCCTCATCACAACGTCATGGTTGTTTGTTCCAACCTTGACATGGAATGCCAAGATCATAAATATATCTACAGCAGGGTATTGGGTGTATATCACATCAATGTGATCATTACCGGACGCACAATGGTCAACTATACTCCAATCAGAATGGAGTTCCTATGGATTCATTGGTACAAGCCGCTGGATCAGCGTTCCGACTGGTCTACCTCGACTCTAGATCGAGTGAACTTTCCCCCCCTGACGGATGAACACTCATTTGACTTCCTTGATCCTGCAGATGTGCTTCGTGGGTGTCATATTGTACCTCGTTTCACCGCCGGGAGGAGACATCAGGATGGATTGGGAGTATCGGCATGTGCGGGGGACAAGAATGATTGGTGTGAATACTATATCAATCGGTGAGTCAGTTGTATCACATCATAAGTCAGCATTATTCAATTTATCATGTTAGGTTTGTAGATCGCGACATGCTCATGCGCTTTCACTTTGGGCTCGGTGTCGGCCACGTGTACTCTCACTGTCACGCTATGCAGGCTGGGCTTCAACAATCAGACACACCATCACATCCATTTTTGACTGATATTGAAGAACCCGCAGATAACATGGAAGTCGATGAATTCGAATATGAAGATGAGGGTACTGAGAATGGACTGGATATTGAAGAGTCGCTCAGTTCCAGCGACGAATTGTTGTTGGAACAATTCGATGAGATGTATGATAGAGAAGTTGATCTATATTATGAGAATTAGGTCTTGAAAATATTGGGGTAACACCCAATGTAGCCAGTACATAAAGGATCAGTCATGGCCAGGCCTTGCGGTGCCTTTCAACGGACTTGTCACTGCTACTGTACAGGCGAATGTGACTATGTTACCGCTATTCCGCTCTTTCACACTAGCGCTACGCCGATGCTCTACACATATTCGCCCTTTTTAGCACTTTTAGTGTCCAAAAGACCTAATTCCACCGGATTAGCAGTACATTTAGGCGACCGCAAGCGAACAGAACTGGGACCTGAAGCAAGTAATTATATTTAAAGGTGGATATTTTCATGTATTGAACCCACCACGTCTTGCTCTGTCTAACATTATGGAACCCCAGAACGTTAACTGTTATTTTTTCGGCAAGACTCATCCAACGTTTTTGCCTCTCGCCATATGTGTTTTTTTTGCCCTGCCAACAATGTTGCTAACTTAGTCCCTTCAGGGAGGTATAACTGGTCGAAGTGAAAGGTTCCATTTCACGGGATACTTGGCGATACCCCCACGACCCGTCCTTTACCCATTATATGTAGGTGGTTCCCATTTCTTTAAGACTTCGAGTATCTCATCACTGGCCGCAGTGTGTCAGTAACCAGCTTGACGCTGTAGGTGGCTGCTTTTGTGGGGATTATACACTCATGTTCCCTGTAGCTAAAGCTCGAAATTACATTACTCGATTATCTGGTATCAAGCATCAAAGACCACGATCCTGCTTACGAACCCGGCCAACAAGGCAAAGAGGTTCCCATCTACATTGATGTATGAATTTGCATCTGGACTGTGGTGCCTTCCCACTGATTAGTCTTGTAGCGCCGTGTCTCGGGGGTGACATTGGATTGGGACATTGCCTGGTACAAACAAGGGCCTGATAAGATTCATCGAGTCTATCAATGGGTGAGCTCACTTTGTAGTATTGAAGTGATCTCATGTAACAATTCCTTAGCCTCAGGATGACACAGACAATGGGGGTAACTACAACACACTTGCCCATTCCGCTGATTATCCTATGGGACACGTTCCTGTGTGCACTTCTGCTTCTAGTTTCCGGTCTGCTCCCCTTTCCCGCCTGCTTTCTATTTCTCTCCTGGTCTCCTCTCCCTGTCTGACTATAGCCATGTGTTGGCACAATTCTTGAATATTTTCGATTCAATCGAGAACCCTTTGGCATCATCAGGGATTGAAGTTGTGGCCGGTAACACTTTCGCAATGGCCGAACCTCTAACTTCATGCGAACAACCTTCAGTCGTGCCAGGGGTGTATTTGTCAGCACCACAGTCTCCCGTGGGCTCTTCTGTGAACCTCTACTCTCCTATAGACTCTGTACCAGAGTCGTGGATGATGTCTTCCGCTAAGGATGCTAGCAGCATTCAGGTAGGCAATGATGCATCGCAACCAGATGTGCCCAAGGCTGTTTCCTATGCAGACACACTGCATACGATTCTCCCGGGCTTTCCACAATGGAAGCAAACCCTGGTCTGCCTGCGGCTCAAGATGAAACTCGCGGTTTGCTGTGGGGAGGTCCAGAATCCATTTTTACTCATGCAACCAAGTTTTACTGAACAAAGGATGCATTTTTTCGAGACACTCTTTGAGGAGAGTCTTGTTGTGGTTAACATAGCTCACGAGGACCTGGAACAAGGTCATAAACTCGTTGATCTAATATCTTCTGGACATACTGACCCTTTCCAGTTGTGTCCAATGACGGGATAACTGTCATTACAACAAATGAAATGTTAGCATTGGTATGTTGCCCACATTGTTTCTATCGGCATCTCTAACCTAGAATAGGTGTCGAAATTGCTTACAGGCTTTACTTCTGAAGTGAAGCATATGGCCAAATTGGCTATCTTGGACACCAGACCAATGTTTGGTTTCGGCCTCCATGACTCGGCCGCCGCAGATCCGAGCCTATTAGCGAACAAGTGTGTGGAGTTCCTTAGGTGCTTCATGTTCCCACACTTTGTATTGCTCCCCATTTCAGTTAGTCTTTTGGATTTCCTTGAGTGTCAAGCTCTTATATATCACGCAGGCCAATGGCTTAATGTGGCTTCTGAAACATGAGATCGTCAAGTCGCTGGTCTACTATCTCATTTTCTGCGCCAGCTCGACTTCTGGTGCCCGAGTCGTGATTGGCGATGAGGAACCAGCTATCTTCAGGACTGCTGCACTCCCACCCGTGGAGACGGTAGTCTTTGTCCTCGTTACTGTAAGTCGCTTATTTTCGTTGAGCTCTCATTCACTTAAAATTGTTGTTTTGAATTAGTGGTACAGCGCCCTCTTCACTCGGCTCACTGAGTTGGTCAAGGTGATAAGAATCTTAGGGCTCCCCGTCAACATCATGGTATCTATATTTCCCAGTTTCTACTATCTATGCACAACTACTGCAGCAACTGTTGGGTCTGCTCGGAGAAACAAATGACCCAGGATACCCAGACCTCCTACAAGTGCTTGTGAGTTTGTGCAACATCAAGTGAGTTGCCAGAGTTAAATTCATCGATGTACTGCTGATTCATGGCAACCTGCAGCAAGTATGATGTCTGCAGGATTACACGCAGTTAAGCACTCCGAAGAAGTTGATACCTTTGATATCTTGTACTGGTCTATTGAAATGTGCATCAGGCTCCGTGTTGTGACCTATTTTGAAAATTCAGACGCTCAACTACAGCAGGTGCCATAGTGTGTGGACATGGGAATCGTGCAAATGCAAGTATGGACGTACATCTGTCAATGTAAGATACCAAAATAGTTAACTGATATTATGCTCACAAACGTTGCATAGGGATCTTCGAGCCTCCGACCATTGAATTGCATAATGATAGATTTTTTACAAAGTGCAGTCTTGTGACGTAATTTTTGGCTATTTGAAATAAATTTCGCCACCGCACAGCCACCGCTAGCTGGCCAGCGCTGGATAACTACTAAACCCTGAACAATTGTGTGAGTTTCCCTTGAGCCTCTTTACTACTCATCCACCACTTCAACATGTTAAATATTAATTCAGGGTTATTTTCTGCATCTGCATCCTTCACGCCTTCGACAAGGCACTTTCTTGAAATCGAGCATACCAAGCACGCCCTCAAATCTTGGCTCCAGAATCAGGGAGATGAAATTGTCAGTCCATGTGTTCTCATACTGTTTTTTCTCTAACACCGACTCCAGGTTCCAGACCCACTCTTCACCACAACTTCCGTGCTATTTGGATGGGTCGACCCCCTTGATCTCATAGCTGTCCTCCAAGTGAGCCTGAGGGTGGCCGCAATAGAGAGACGGCTACTGAAATAACACAACACTATCATTACATTCCTTGTGCGAGGAGGGCAATCCTTGATGGAAGAGAGGATGTATTGAGCTCAGATGGAGGTCTCATTATTTAGTAAAGCTATTGCGAACTTGTGTGAAGAACTGAAGGTCAAATGCTGCCCATGTGAGCCACGTTGTTTGTAAATCATGCCTCACACTCTAAATCTGTTCTTAGCTACATGGTTAAAGATGCAGCTTATACAGAAGGCTGGCGAGGATCTAGTTACACCCCCAGTGACTCAGCCAGCTGATGTTGATCTTTTGCCGGCCAATTGCGATTATTTTGAACTTTCAACTGCTACTCACAAAAAATGCGAAGCATGGCTTGCTACATCATGGCAGTTTGAAGTAGATTTCCCACAAGCTCATGAAGTTCCCGAGCTTTATGAACACCTCTCAATGGTGAGTGCTATTTATAGTTGAAGCTCGCAGTCCTGACGCTATGCAGCATGACAATTATTTTCTTTCCCCTTTGATGGAAGCTTGGTTTGGTCGTGTCACACATTGTACCTACATCACTACATCCTCTGCAGAATACAAGCCTCTACGTACCGATAACACCGAAAGCTTCAAAGCAAAGAAGAACAAAACGCCTGATGCACTCAAGTCCGACTTTTCCATTCTGGAGTCGAAGAAACAACATGCGCAGGCTGAAGTAGACATGTTTTCTGAGGTCATAGCATGCACTGCTGGATTTCAGTACAGTGATGATGGTCTGCTTACAACTTTTGCTTCGGTTGTCTCGCACTAAAATGACCTTAGGGACGTGCACTTCTTCTGGAACTGCTGGAACATTCGAATCACGTCTACCTGTCAACTCTTCCAAATGGTTTGATTATTGGTTTGAAGATTGGTGTTCGACCTCATCTGTATCTTCTGATGCATCTGCGCTCTTCTGATGATCTCACTTGTTGTACCTAGTACATGACATACGCCTACTACATGTTGTATTGATGTAAGTTAACCAGTTTGTTGTACATTAGACTTTATCAGTGCTACTTTCATCGCCACCTTTTTTATTACTTGGATTATTTATGATGATCCCGTCCCACCATTTTATGCCCTTGATGCTATTCACTATACCACCATTTGAGTCCTCACTTTCAGGTCGATCATCCTGTTTCTGAATTGTGCGACGTTGAACATGCGTATTTGATCCCCCACGCACGTAAGTCACAACTAATTCATGGATTCCAAACTCCTGATGAAATGAAAGAGGTAGTGCTCAAAGTCAATGAATAATGTTTTAGTATATCAAGCAAGACTTGTATCCAAATATGTCCAACAGCTAGCGATGTCGCTGTCCAATTTAGGGATCCATTTCTCTGTAAGTTTATCAAGAAATTTTCGATTGTTTTGTTAGTCTCTAATTTGTGGTTCGGGACCAGGTTGGTTGCTCACAGAAAAGCTCCTATTTTGCCGGCACTCTAGCGATTCCAGTATTTTTGATTGCGGTGTTTCGGTCATCATTCTAAATGCCTCTTCCAGCTTCGAAGTCTCCATATTGGTCAACTCAGTGAGTTCGAGTTCCAGCTATATGGATTCTTATGAGTGGTTGTATTCTGTTTACTGATGAAGGAATTTATTCTACAGGAGAATTACTTTGGAGTTCAGAAGATACCCTGAAGCTGTCCTCAACTGAAGCAGGGGTTGGGATGAAGAGTTCATCGCCACTCCAGTCGATGTGTTTACATTTGGTGCTTCTGCTGAACATAGCACACCTATCTATTGGATGTGTGGAAAATTATTCATTGACGATGAAGGCACATTCGCGCATTCCCTTCATCTCTTTGCCAATAATGTATGTGACTTCTCTTTTTGTTTGTTCTTTTGCTCATTCATCTATCTATATAGGACTTACAACTTCTTCCTCACGGTGCTCGCGCTTTTCCGATGGTCATAATAGCAGGTGAAATTCCGTGCAGTACTTCAGGAAAATAAACGCCTCTCAATATGTCACCGGCCCTCAACAGAACGTGTGAGCTCGCTGTTACTATCCCAATTTTTTCCCATTGTCAACAAGCACGTCTTCGTCCAGGGCACCGTGCAAAGTATCACCGGAGGTTGCTGTATCATCACTGTAAAAGACATCGCTTTAGGACCTTCGGATATGGTTACTACTATTGACTAATGAATGGCCGACCATTTACTGCAGCACCTCACAAAGTCACTCGTGTTTCCAGATAGCAATTCACCCTTATTTACCTCAAGCGGATGTCATTCCTTAAAGTTGGCGAAAGACGTATCAGTTTTTTGGGCTGGACACACTGACGATCAGTGTTTTTAAATACAGTAGCGTTTTTATTTGTTTATCACGCTTATGACTCTTTAAATGTCTCCCAGAACACCTCAAGACATACTGCCCCATCATCCAATATCGTATTATTGGAGGAGAGGACACTTAATCACGCTAACATTGGAGGATTAATGATACGTGTTGTTACAACCTCGTAGCATTGAGTAGAGTCTTTTAAAAAAATAATAAGCATTTGTTTAATGGACGCGAAGTATTTCAC